>NC_057411.1:52339256-52523499 GCF_019320065.1 Cervus canadensis | reverse complement strand
GGGGGCGGGGGGGGTGGGGGGGGTGGGGAGGGTGGCGGGCCAGCTGGGTCCGGGACAGGCTGCCGGCTTCCAGGCTCCCGGCCCCCGGGCCCACGGCTGGTGCCCAGGGCCGTCCGTGCACTGAGCCCTTGCTGCTTGGCCAGAGGACTCTCGCTTGGCTACAAACACAAACATCACCCCCAGGGCCCCGCGGGGGCAGCGGCCAGGCGGGGAGCAGGCCCAGAACGAGGCACAATCCACCCTTTGTTCCCGTGGCCGCCCGGAGCCTGCGGGCCAAGAGGAAATGAGGCCGCGCCAGCCAGCAGTCCTCATGGCTGGGCCCGTGGACGCCGGGCTGGGCCCGCAGAGGAGTGGAGGGGGCCTCAGGGAGGGCGCAAGCGGGCCCCAGCGGTGTGGACAGAGAACCCGCACCCCCCCACCCTGCACCCCCACCGGGGAGGCCTGCCTTGCGCCCCGTGGAGGCCACGGCTGGAGCATGCGTCCTGGAAAGGCCCTGCTCTGGGCCGAGGCCGGCCCGCCGGTGGCCTCCTTCCCCCGCAAGGACCGCAGACAGGCACCGGGTCTCTCTTGGCTGAGGGTGGACAGCGGGAGGCAGGGTCTGGCTGGCCAGGGTCTGGCCCACGCCCCACCCTGCCCCTCGCGGCTTCCCAGAGCCCCCTGGACAGGATAGAGGGGACGGGGTCTACGGTCCATCCCTGAAGCGGCCAAGCTCGTCCCTTCCCCCTAAGGGGGGCAGGCCCTGGGCTTAGAGTCCTGTCCCGGGCGGCCTGGGGCCCCTGATGGGAGCGTGTGCACACCTGTGTGTACTCTGCGTGCACATGTGCAACTCTGCCTGTGGGTGTGTGGGGCTTGGGGGTGCTCCCTCACGCCTCCCTGAATCTGCACACCCTTCTGAGGGGGCCTCCCGGAGTCCTCATTTGTGAGACTGCCTGGTGGGGTCTCTGGACGGGCCTGCCGCAGCAGCACCCAGCGGGCTCCGCGGGCTCCGCGGGCCCCAGGCTGCCCCGTGTCTCTAGCTCAGGTGTGTTTCAGCCCCGCCTCAGCCTGTGCTGAGGCTGAAACGGGACCCGAGTTCCCTTCCTCTCTGAGATGTGTCTCCCCTGGGAAGGGCTGACTCCACCCACCAGGCACCACCCACCTTCGTCCTCTCAGGCAGCGATCCCACCAGGCCCAACCCCACAGCGGGGGCGGCCTGGGGTCCCACCGGAGCGCCAGGCGGGAGCTCGGCGGGTGACGTGCCCGCCTCGGCTCAACTCTGGGTGCGGGACCCTTGGGGTCCCTGCAGAGGTGGGGGGGCCGTGGGGCAGGGGCTGTTGCCGTATCCCTGAGGCCCAGGCTCAGCCCAGTGGCCAGGGTGGGTCCGGGGGGGTCTTCTTCCCCCGACACCAGGCCTGCATCCACTCCCGGGGTCCCGTGTCGAACCCCAGCAGGGAGGGACCAAGGCTGGCGGCCCTGCTGTGGACTGGGGTCCTTGGGGCCGGGGCTGGGCTCTGAGGCCTGGACGTCTGGCCCCGCCCTGCGACATGCATGTGCACACGCCTGTGCGTGACGACCACGCCGGCTGTCACTCACGAGGGGCTGCGCGGGCCCTCCCAGACGGTAGTGGGCGGCCCTTCCTGGGGGCCGTCGGAGGCCTGCCCAAGGCTGGTGCCTTCCCGCAGCCCCGGGGGGCTTTGCCCCGCCCAGCCCCGGGCCCAGACCCCGGCGGCGGCAAACGCCGGTGGACCGCGCCACCCCCGGGGCCCCGAGGATGCCATCCTCCTGGGGCAGAGAGGAGGCCGGCCTGTGAAGCCGGGTCCCCAGAAGGCCTGGCCTCCGGCGGTTTCCCGCCCCAGTGTGAACCCCACCCGCCCTGCTCGGCTTGACTGGGAGAGGGCCACGGCATAGGGTCCCGTGCCGCCCCACATCCACCAGGGCCTCCCCAAGCGATGCCCCCTCTGGCTACCTGGTTAGAGACGCTCAGGACTAAGGAGCGTGGCCCCCACTTTAGAGGGGCTGGCCACTCCGCTTTCCCCAGAGTCCACGAGACGGTTGCCCAGCTGTGCCGGCCTGCAGCCCAGGCCCCTGCCACCCCCGAGCCCGCCCTGCAGCCCCTGGGCCTGGAGGGGACCTCGGTTCAGGTAGGGAGCCTGCAGGTCCCACGGTCCCTCAGTGCCCACCCCCGCGGGGGGCTGAGGGTAGTTTGTTGTTCTTAGCCGGAAGAGGTCGGGGCGGTAGGGACCTGTCTCTGCCCGCCAGCTCCTCTTGGAACCAGGGCCCTGCAGGCGGCACATGGGGGGGTCTCCAGCCCATGGAGGGTCTGTCCTCCAGGGCACGTCTCTGTCGGGGTCCTGGGGCTCAGGGTCCTGGGGCAGGTGGGAGCAAGCATCCCCGTGGGGTGGGGTGATGGTGGTCCGTGGCCCCCACCTCTTTCCTTGGGCCCAGGTTCCTAGAGAGTGTGGGGGGGGGGCAGTAGGTCGGGAGTCCCAGGCCATGGGGGGACCTCCCCTGGGTGTCGGAGGCTCTGCCCCGTGGCGCCCCGTAGCACCTGCCTTTGGGCCGAGTGGTCCTAACGACCATCCTGCATTTCCATGGCTCAAGCCGACGCAGGTGGGGACCGCTGTTCCACCAAGGAGGACAGGTGGGTGCAGGTGGGCCCAGCCTGGGGTGCCGGGAGGGCTATGGGAACCTGAGGGCACCAGGCTCCAGGGCCTGGCTGTGGGGGGCAGGTGCCCGTGGTTAGCCTCTCACTCCCAGGCCATCTGGCTGAGAACCATCCGGCACCTCCTGGGGTCTGAGCAGAGCGGAGGGGGGAGGGTGGGGGACTGGCTGTGGGGCTTCTGAGCCCCTTCCTGGCCCTGCACCCGCCAGCGCGGTGGGCAGCCCTGCCCCCCTCCCAAGCTGGGCTCCTGGCCGGTCAGGAGGGCAGGCACGGCAGCGGGACACCCTTGGCAGGGCGGTGGACCAGCCTGGGGTGGCCCCTGAGCAGGCACCAGCTTCAGAAGTCGACGGGGTGAGTGGGAAGGTTCTGGGCTCACGTTACAATTTCCACTGGAAAAACAGCCCCGTTTTGAACGCTGGCTCCAAGCTTTTAAAAAATTGCAAATATATCCAGTTTCCTGACGTGCGCTCAGCTGGTGATGGCAAGGCCCAGGGCGGCCGGTGGAGGGCCCATCGGTAGAGCTGACCTGCAGCTCTGGGGAGACACCCCCTTGGCCTGGCCAGGGGGCCCTGGGCTGCAGGCCTGTCCCGCGAGGTGGGGAGGCTGAGGCCACAGTGGCTAGAGTCGCAGGGACGTCAGGAAGGGCTCCTCTGTCCTGCAGGGTCGTCCTCTGCTCAGGCCTTTGGTGACTGCACCTGACCCCGGGTCGAGGGGCGGGAGCCCTGGGGGCCGCTGTCGCCTGGTGCAGCTTAGGCCTGCCGGCTCCCGGGGCCTTGGGGTGCGGGGTGGGGGGCTGTTTGGGGCTCAGCACTCTGTCAGCTGCCACGGCCGTCGTCTGTGTGGAGGGGGCTGGGCTGGGTGTGCGCACGTGTGTCTGTACTCATGTAAGCGTGTGCATAGCGTGAATCTGGGTGTGTCCGCAGCCGCCCCAATACTCAGGGGTCACGGTGGGGCTTGAGTGCAACAGGGTGAGCGGGTCTTCAGGGAGGGTTCAGAGGTCCCAGACTGCCTCTCTCTGCTGCCTGCTCCCTGTGTGTCCTCCATGCTAGACGCCCCCCGGCTGGGGGGCGGGCCCTGCCCAGTGGCCTGTCCAGAAGTGCTCACTGGGTCAACGGGGACCCTTGCCTGTCCCGGCCACGTTCCTGGGTTCACGGAAGGCTCTTCCTGGTGCCAAAAACATCTGGAATCGCTTCCATGGGCTGAATTCGAGCTTTGCGCAATTGGAAATGGGGCTGTCTCCTGCAGGATGGGAAGCTGGTGGGTCCTGCCTCTCCCCCACTGGCCACACTGCCCGAAGGGTGCTCCCAGCTCGTCTGGTGTGGACAGGAAGCTGGCCCGGGCGGAGGTTCTCAGCCCCCAGCGGAGGCTCCTCTGGGAAGGAGCTGGAGGTGGTCCCGGGAGGCCCATTGCGAGCCTGGCCTTCGGCCCAGGGGAGCCACATGCCCCCATGACCCCGCAGGGGCATCTAGGAGCCATGGTAACCCCAGGTCCTCCCTGGGGTGGGGACGAGTGGAGTGGCTGGGGGCCCAGCACTAGGTCACAAGCCAGGAAATCACAGCTGTGCTTCCTCACCGGGGACGCAACGACCTCCGGGTTTACGCAGGAGCTGCAAATTCCAGCTCCACCGAAAGAAAACAGACTCCTCGGCAAGGACGCGCCTCTCGTGTGGAGACCCACCAAGTCACCTGAGGCCAGAAACAGCAGCTGTCCACCCAGACCACGTGCCCCGGATGGTGTGTGGACCCCCAGCGGGGCCCATGCAAGGGTCCCCCCCGCATTCCCACAGAGAGGACGATGGCGGGAGAGAGGAGGGCTTTGCCCTCTGTGCCCCGTCCCACCGCAGCCTTGTGGGAATGCGCTGCCTTTGGGGTCCGCCAGCCCCGTCCAGACCCTTCCACTCACCCATGCCCACCTAGAGCACGCTGGGCTTGCAGCTGCTGGCCCTGCCCAGCTCCTGGGAGCTGCCTGTGCAGAAGCTCGCCCTGCCTGGTGCTGAAGTCCCGGGCCGTGAGTCCAACGGGCTCAGCGGTGACCACTAGTAACTCTGGGCCCTCAGCTGCCCTCCTGACATCCATATCTGTGGTCCGCACTCTTCTCTGGGGCACCTCCTGTGGGACCCAGTGCTTTAGACGACACGGGAGCCACACGTCCCTGGGCCTCTGGGCCTGTGATCGCCAGCCTGGCCCAGAAGCCGTGGGCGGGGATGGCGCTGGGCGGGAGGGCGTGTCCCGTGTGACAACTCAAGGGCACGCACGGTCAGGAGCAGGGCACCAGAAATGAAAGTTCCTAAGCGCCTCGTCGCTGTGTCTAGGGAAATAAATTTGGTAACAGATGAGTTTTTAACAAGGCACAGAGTGAAAAAGCCCTGGGAGGGGCCGGGGCAAAGGTGTCGTTGGCATGAGTCCAGCTGGCCCACCTTTGTCCTGAGTGTGGCTGCGCTGGGGCACGTGGTCACTTGGCACGGCCGCCTGCCTGTGGATGCTGCCGGTCACCAGATTCTGGGTTGGGCCCTCGCTCCAGAGCCAGCTAGGGCAGGCACTGAGCGTGGTCACACCGTCACCCTGGGCGTCCCTGGCCGCTCCTTAGGGGGCTGGCCGCCCGCCTCCCCAGCCCCACTGCCCGTCGCCCCCTCCCTGGACCTCCAGAATCCGGGGTTGCGGGGGTGGGCCCCGAGACCAAGGGCAGCTGAGGCGCCGAGGCTCTCGTGGCCTGTCCAAATGGGGGGGGGGCCGGTCCCCTGGCTGGCAGCCTTTTCTCCTGCTCACAAAGGGGTCCCCAGAAGCAGGTGTGTGACTGGACTCCACACGCACAGCCTCGGGGCCCACTTTCCACGTCGTAAGTTACACGGAACCTTTCAAACTGTGAAAATGTTCCTGTGTGTCAGCATCGTGAAGTCAATCTCAGTGTGCCTTCAGTTTTTATCATGGTAAACTCTGCACTGGAAGGACGAATGTTGAAGCTGAAACTCCAATACTTTGGCTACCTGATGCGAAGAGCTGACTCATTGGAAAAGACCCTGATGCTGGGAAGGACAGAAGGCAGGAAGAGAAGGTGATGACAGAGGATGGACATGAGTTTGAGCAAGCTCTGGGAGCTGGTGATGGACAGGGAGCCCTGGCGTGCTGCAGTCCATGGGGTCGCAAACAGTTGGACGCGACTGAACTGAACTGAAACTCTACATTTCACAAAGTGTACTGCTATAACCATTTTAAAGTGTGCAGGCCTGAGGCTTCCATCACATCTCCAGTTCTGGGACGCTTTCCTCACCCCAAACGTAAGCCAACTAGGGGCTCTGCTTCCCGTCCCCGCCCCAGCCCTGTGGGGTCTTAGCATGTACCTGCCGTGTCTGCATGACACCCGCACCAGCTTCAAGGTTGGGGTGGATGGAAACACATGCTCAGTATTTTATTCGCTTTCTGTTCTGAGTCAGTTTTCTGTGTCTGTCCTAGATGTGGTCAGTTGGTGACACGTGGCACTTGCTCTGTTTTGCTCTGTGCAGTGCCCATCCCCACCCCATCCCCTGTGTGCGTGTCTGTGCCAGGTGTCAGGAGGACCCCCCAGCAGAGAGCATATTACTGCAAGGCGGTGGCATCCCTGGGAGGAGAAGAGGAAGAGGGAGCCAGGCAGAGCGTGGAGGTGTGTCCAGGCAGACCTCCTGTGTCTGCGCGGGGCTCCTATATCCATATTGAGCTTGTATGTCCACGTGGAGCACGTGTGTCCGCGTGGGGCTCCTATATCCATATGGATCTTATGTGTCTGCATGGAGCTCATGTGTCCATGCAGAGCTTGTGTCCGCGTGGCGCTCGCGTGTCCACACAGAGCTCATCACCGGCTGATGCGCCAGCCCTTGGTGCCTGGAAGCAGGTCTGGATACCTGCAGCAGCCACGAGAAAATGCCAGATGAAACCAGAATGAGAACCACTCTGAGTGAGATACAGGGCTGGGCATACGTGTGCAGACACGTGTGTGCATCCCAAGTGGTGGAGCAGGTGGACCCCTGTCCACAACGAGAGTCCAGGGAAAGGGTGGTCTCCCCTCTGCACCCATCTTACTCTGGAACTTTCTGTGATGGTCTGTCCACATTGGAAGTTGGGCTGAAGCTCAGCAGCGGGGCTGAGCAGACCTGGGGTGGGTGACTGGCCCGCGTCCAGGCGGCCGGTGTCGGGAGTGTGTCCCGTCCTGGGGGATGTGTGTTCTGTGGCGTGGGGCTGGCAGCTGTGCTCAGACGCACACGAGCCGGGATGGCTGTGCCTCTCAGGGTTTCGGACACTGACTCACACAGACGGCAAGGGGGCCCCGAGTGTCCAGCCGCTGGTCACCCGGCGGTGGTGGTGGGCCCAACCAGCCGGCTGCCCGCCTTTACCGCCAGACCCCGGGGGCCGGGGGTCCCGAGGAGGGCAGACGGGGGTCCCGAGGAGGGCAGACGGGGCCCGGGACGCCAGCCCCCTCCCGCCACGTGTGTCCCGGTTCTTCAGCTCCCTGAACTCCACGCGGGAGCCTGGATTTACCACCAAAGAATTCCAGGAATTTCCTATTAGTCTGAAAAGAAAACCCCTTCAAGACCTCCTTCGTGGCTCTGAGGGGTGTGGAAGGGCCCTGTGCTCTCGGAGGAGGCTGTGCGCGCAGGGGTCGGCCCTGGGTGGGCCCAGCCTCCCGCCTGCTCCCCTGGGGCTGGGCCGGGGAGCCTGGGGGCTCCTCTCCGGGGCTCGCGGCACCCTAGGCTTCCTGCCTGCCCCGAGGCCTCTGGACGGCTCTGTGAAGCTCCCTGCGGGCTGGCCCCGGCCCCCGGGCTGGCAGCGGTTCACTCGCTGTGCCGGGAAATAGTGCTGCTCGGAACACTCTCTTTCACTTTGGAAAAACACGTCCAGCGACTGTAAATTATACCTAACTCGACGCTATTTGTTAATGGAAATTTTACGGTTAAAGCGAGGCTTCTGCCAGCCGCTCTCGGCTTTGTCTCAGACAGGCGATGCCCGGGACGCCTGACGGCAGCAGATCCCAGGCCCCAGGGGCTGTGCCAGCGGAGGGGCGGACACTGGGCGCCCTCTGGCATCGGAGCGTCTGGCCTCAGAAGCACGGAGTATGTGATGCGACTGTGAGCAGATGGGGCTGAGAGCAACACCGGAACACAGAGAGCTGGAGGATGTGCGTGCGTCCCCAGGGGGGTCCCCGCAGGCACCCCGACCCGCCAGCGTCCCCAGGGAGGTCCCCGTGTGTGTCCCGGGGGGGTTCCCATGTGTGTCCCCAGGGGGGTCCCCGCTGCGGCGTGCCACCTCTCCCGGCCCCACCCTCTGACCTCCCCTGCTGACTGCTCAGGCCTCCTCTGGGCCCTCCTCCCCTCTCAGGGCCCCTCCCCCAGCCCGTCCCACACCAGAACCCCTGAACCCCCCCGTCTTGGGATGCTCCGGACCCCGCACACTCCCGGGTTGTCTGCTGGCCCTGCCCCTCCTCTGACCCCTCAGGGCGCCCTGACCTGTATCCCGGGGTCAGGGGCCTGAGGACCCTTGTTTCCTGCAGGGGTCTCGGCCCGACGCCCCCGCCCGCCCAGCCTGCACACCCTTCTCCAGCCTCGTCCCGGGGGCACCCCATCACGGGCACTGAGGACTGTGTGGCCGTGTTGCCAGCCACCACGCTGTGGACGCCCCGTGACGAGAGCAGGACAGCGAGCGGGGATGCAGCCCAGGGGGCCACGGGACGGGCTCCGCACCAGCTGGCCAGGAGCCCCACAGGGCGATCCCAGGTTTTCGCTAAAAGCACAGCCAGTGACCTGACTGACTGAGCTGCTTCTGAGGAAAGGACACGCTGGGAACCCGCTGTGTTGCCGGCCTGGCTGAGGCGGCCGAACGCGCCCGAGCTGAGGTCAGTCCAGGTGCCAGAGGGGCTGCCGAAGGGGACATGCCTCCCACCCGCCGTACTGGGCTCAATGAACAGGTTCAGTTCAGTTCAGTTCAGTCGCTCACTCGTGTCTGACTCTGTGACCCCATGGACTGCAGCACACCAGGCCTCCCTGTTCATCACCAACTCCCAGAGCTTACTCAAATTCATGTCCATCGAGTCGGTGATGCCATCCAACCATCTCATCCTCTGTTGTCCCCTTCTCCTCCTGCCCTCAATCTTTCCCAGCATCAGGGTCTATTCCAGTGAGTCAGCTCTTCGCATCAGGTGGCCAAAGAATTGGAGTTTCAGCTTCAGCATCAGTCCTTCCAATGATCACTCAGGACTAATTTCCTTTAGGATGGACTGGTTGGATCTCTTTGCTGTCCAAGGGACTCTCAAGAGTCTTCTCCAACACCACAGTTCAGAAGCATCAGTTCTTTGGCACTCAGCTTTCTTTATGATTCAACTCTCACATACATACACGACTACTGAAAAAACCACAGCTTTGACTAGATGGACCTTTGTTGGCAAAGTAACGTCTCTGCTTTTTAGGTATGAATAGGCATTATCTTGGAATTAGATGAGAAGCAATGCAGTCACCGCAGCAGACACACCACCACAGGCTGACTGCACCCCCGGGGCACCGGGCCCCAGGGCTTCTCTTGGAGCCGGCACAGCCCCCCGCCTGTGCTCAGGCTCGCCTCCCAGCCCGCCCCACAGTCCTCTCTGCAGACCCGGCCCGGGGCACGGCCATGTCGCCCGCCTACCTGGCCTCTCTTTCTTGCCTGAAGCTCTCACAGACTCCCCGGCAGCCGGGAGGCAGCCCCCTTTCCTGGGGACAGAACCCACGTGGTGGGAGGGGACCTAGGAGGACGTGGTCTAAGCAGCCTGCTCATCCTGGACAGTTCCATTCACTGGGAAGAGCAGCGTTATTAACAGCGAGCTTCTCGAAGGAAACGGGCAGTGACCAGACGGAGGCTCACTATCCTCAGCGGTCTCTTGGCCGGGGCTCCGTCCGCCGTCCGGCCCATCTGAGCCCCTCCTCACAGGCCTGTGCAGCGCTGGTGTCTCCTGCCCCCACTCGTTCATTTCAGCCTCAGGTTTTGTTTTCCTTTAAAACTCACAAGCAGACATGCTTATACTCCCCTGGCCCTCGAAGGAGGGTTTGTGACACACGGTCTTGTCCACACCAGGCCCTGCTGGGTCAGGCCCCAAGCCAGACCCCCAAGGCCCGACTGTGTGGAGGCTGCAGAAACGGAACGGCCTGGGGGGGTAAGCTGTGGTCACTCAGTACCTGGGCTGCAGGGGTCCTCGTGTGACATGTGGGGTGAGTCACACCTGACTCCACATCCAGGGCAGGGCCCTGCCTGGGCTAAGAGGGAAGGTCACACCTGACTCCATGTCTAGGGCCGGGTGAGGGCCCTGCCTGGGTTGAGTGTGGCTCTCTGTTCCCCCACCCAGGCCCTGGCACACGGCCACCTCTAGGAAGCTGGCCACCAGGCAGGACAGTGCAGGCCTGAGCTGCCAGGACATGTGGGGCCCAAAGCAGGCCGAGACAGTCGGCGCTGTGACCTGCCCCCTCACGCAGCCCCACGACGACCCCCACCCTCTGCCGGGCCTGGGCTGACTCGTGTTGGTGTGCCCCTGGGTGGAAGGTCTGAACAGGAGCCTCAGGTGCTAGGCTGTGTTGCCTTTTTCTATGGCAGCGTGTGCACTACCGTTCAGATTTGTACTCAATTTTGCCGTTCCAGTGAAGAGAGCTGAAAAAGGAAAGTAGACGTGCTGGTGTTAGTGGTCAGCCAAGCAGAGAGGGCAGGAGGTACAATCCTGATTAGACGCCCACGGGACTGAAACTCCAATGCGAAAAACACCAAAGATAAACAACGCCAAAAACACGGCATCAGGGTCTTTCTGTGAAAAGGGAGACGAGGTGACGGAAAGGGAATTCAGGGCCAAGGATGGACCCGGCCCCAGACCCACGGAGCCAGGGCTCCACCTGCAGGAAGCCTGGAGGCGGCGTCACGAGGGCCCCTCTGCGGCCGCTGCATCTCCTCTGGTCCTGCCGCCCTTGCCCCTCGCCCCTGCTGCCGAGCCGTCCACCCTGGGACCGTCTGCCCGGCATGGTGCCCACACTCCCCATCTGGGGCATCGTGCTCACCCTGCAGGCACGCACCCAGGCAGACAAGCACGGCGCCAACTGTGCCCTCAGGAGCATTTCTGACACCCGCAGCATGGAGGCCCGGCCCTGCTCGGCTCCCGGGGGTGGAAGGTCGCCTGCTCTCAGCCTGCTCGGCTGTGGGCGTGACCCAGGTGAGAGGACCTAGGGCTCTGGCAGGTCTCAGTTAACTGCGACTTGAGGACCGTAGTTCTTTCTTTCCAGCCTGACGTGTACCGAGCAGCATGGGGTGAGGAGGGCACACCTGGCCCGCGGGAGGTCACACGTGAAGCCCACGGCTGGAGACAGACAAGCTGCATGTGATGGGGCCCAGGGGTGGGTCCGACCCGTGAGGCTACACCACCAGCCGCCGGCCTGGACCAGTCTGCCGCCTCCCCGAAGGTTGTCACAGTCCCCAGCAGGGAGGTGGGGGCTGGCTGCCCGTAAGAAGGTTCTACAGAATGAAGAGCAGACACGTCACACTGCTGCCCTGGAGAGCCCAAAAACCATTTATTCACTCATGTGGCTGAGTCGCTCTGTCAGGAAGAGGCAGGCCGGCGCCACGGACACCCAGACGGGGGTGAGCCTGCTGTCATGCATGAGCCCCCCGCGGACACCCAGACGGGAGGAGCCTGCTCTCACTTGTGCACAAGTCCCCCAAGGCTGGCAGGCCCTGCAGGGAGAGAGACAAGGTCACTGCGAGGGGCTGCAGGGGCTCTCGGGGCCTGCGCTCCGGCTGCTCCCTGGGCCCCACTCGCCTGATGCCTCTGCATCAGCCCCGAGATGCTGATGGGCTGCCTGGGCGCTGCTCCTCTGCCCGCCGCGGGTGCCGGGCTCTGCCTTGGCCACTCACAGGGCATCTGCAGGGCCGGGATCCTAGCAGCAAATTTGATAGATAAAATCACCAGTGCCTTTGACCCCATGGCCACTCAAGGGTCAGCTGCTTGTCAGTTTCCAAGGGCACACGGCCAGCCTGGGGCCATGGGTCCAGCGGGAGCAGCCCCCACACAGCATTCGGCAGGCAGCCTCACTGGAGGCCCGCTGCGGACTGTGGTGACCCTGGCAGGGCCCCGAGAACCGCTGCTCACTCCTAGGGCCCAGAGCATCCACATGGGACCCCAGGGTCCTCTGTGCTGATGCTGAAAAATTACAGTCAGGGGGCGTAGAGCAAGGGGCAGCTCCTTGGGGGGTCAGAGGGCACGGAACGGGGGATGGGCTGGCTGTCTGGAGGTCAGAGGGCACGGAACGGGGTGGGGGGGCTGTCTGCCTGGGGGCCAGAAGGCATGGAGCAGGGGGGCTGGCTGGCTGCGGGTCAAAGGGTGTGGAGCAGGGGGCTGGCTTTCTGGGGGTCACAGGGCATGGAGCTGGGGGCTGGTTCCCTGGGGGTCAGAGGGTGTGAAGCAGGGGGGCTGGTTCCCTGGGGGTCAGAAGGCGTGGAGTAGGGGGACCAACTCCCTGAGGGCAGATGGCCCGGAGCAGGGGGCTGGCTGTCTGGGGGTCAGAGGGCACGGAGCAGACCCCTGACATGGAGTGGGATGAAGGTGGCCTCACGGAGGTTTGGGTTGCAGCCTGTGTTCAGGTGGGCAAGGGGGTGGCTTTTGTCAGTCACAGGCAGGCAAGGCCAGGGGTCTGGACGGTACCAAACGGCAAAGTGAGACGGGCGCTGGGTGAGGGGTGAGAGGGAAGGAAGGGTCTGCCGTCTGCGGAGACTGCCTGGGCTCCCAGGGCTGAAGAGCCCCTGGGGGAGGCAGCCCACGCCTGGCACAGCTGCCCCTGCGCAAGGTGTCCCGGGCTGGGTGCGCTGGGGGTCCGTCCAGCTGGAGCCCCTCAGGGCAGCACTGCCTGTCAGGAGACCCTGCCACCCCCGGGGTCCTGCAGCCAGGATGGTCCTCCACGGTTTTCGTGACAGTGACCCATGTCACCTTTCACCTTCAAGAACGTGAAGCGGTGCCCAAGGCACAGCCTCCCTCAGAGCCCGGGCCGGGCAGGGTCCAGGTGCCCCCAGGGGCCAAGGGTGGGACCTACCTGAGCGCCTGGGGCTCGCTGGCGCATCGGGGCATCAGGCCAAGGTGCTGAGGGCGATGGGCGATGCTGCCTGCAGTGAGAGGTCAGGGGGGCTGTGCCCATCGCCACCCCCGCCCAGAACACCCCATGCTCTGCTGTCTTCTCGCTGAGTAGGTGGCCTGATGCCACCGCCCCCCGCCTCGCTGCCCCATTCGGGAAGGACGCCCCTGTGTGCGGCGGCTCTCGATCCACGTCTGGACACCTGCCACCCCGAGGCCACTGGCAGGGAGGCCCTTCTGGCTCTGAGGAGGGTGGCCGCCGCCGGCAACACCAGGCACCGGGACCGCTGTGTGGTCTCCACCCAAGCCGCAGAGGCTTACCCTCTGACTCCTGCCATTGACCCCTCCCGGCCAGTGCGAAGCTTCTGTTAAAGATGTGAAGGGTGCCTGGTGTGCTTCAGCCACACCAGGGGGCAGGTATGGAAACACTGCTCTTTTTGAATACCTGAATTCCTCTGCATCTCAGTTCTGGAGTTGCAACAGGAGGAAGCAGGAAAGAGGGGACACCAGCGTTTAGCTGAGGCTCCCTTGTGTCCCCTCACGTACCCCTTCAGTGACCAACCCAGACCAGAGAGGGCGAGTGCCTCTCCCAAAACTATGTGGCCAACGGGGGTCTCGCCTCTTTGCCTGGGGCAGTGTGGACTATGAAGACACAGCCCATGGCAGGTGACCATGGGAGACCCCCAGAATGGCTGAGAGCCAGGATGAACCATCTTAATAGCTGTGTTCATCACTCCTGCTATTTTCGGGGCTTTACAGGGTCTGACAACCTGGGGCCTCAATGACCCTGGAGGAATGGCCCCCCAGGTGGGCTGGCTCTCAGCGGTGGGCCCGCTGTGCCCAAGAGCCATGTGCGCCTCTGACATGAGAGCAGCCAGGCCGGACCTGGCTCCTGTCTGCGGCGACACTCAGCCAAGACAAGCGGGGCAGCCTTGCCACCTGCCGGCCTGTGCACCCCGCCGCCCCTCCAGGGCCAGCCCCCACCCCGGCTCTGGCCCAGGCCTGCACCTGTGCCTCCCGAGCGGCCCTGCCTCCTGCTCCTGGGGACTGCGAGTCTGTCCTGCCCACAGCTCCCACCCTGCTGGCCTCCCAGAGAGAATCCTGTGTTTGGCGCTCACACGCTCGAGCCCTGATAGCCAGCAGCAGCAGTTTCTCACCTGTGCTTTACAGGACTCTGGGGACAACTATCATTAACACTGCCGAGGACCCTGAGGCCCTAGGAGGTCAACAACTCACGGGCTGTGTGGGCAGCAGTGCGACCCCAGGAGCACAGGCGCCAGGCCCTCAGTTGGTGGTCTTTCAGGTCCTGCCTGAGAATCAGGGACCCTGAGGTCGAGGTCTCTGTCCTGAGGGGGGCGACCCCAGCGCTCATGAAACCGAGGCGGCGGCAGGGCATGGCGGCACAGAGCTGTTGCAGAGCTGGAGCTGCGGCCCGACTGGGAGCCAGTGACCAGCCGAGGACGTCCCCAGGTCAGGGCCGGGTTTCAGTTCAGGAAAGCACGGTAATTGAGGGCGTTTGGCAAGATTTCCTTTTGAAAAATTCAGATGGAGACCATGTTGACATGTAAAGAGGGTGAACTTCACTGCTGGACATGTGCGGTGCTCGTGCCCATGACACCAGGACGGGGGTCCTCTGGACAAGACCCCGAGCACTGACAGCTGGGCGATCGAGGCAGGCGAATGGCTGGCCTCGCGCACAGGCTCATGGGTGGGAACCGGCAAGGGGATCGAGCCACGGTCCCACGGCTTCAATTCTTCCAGGGGTGTTTGCCAAGAACTGACTTCCAGCTGCCATGGAGCTGAAATCCGCAAGGAGAATGGACCATTCCAGGACATCGCCAAGGCAGCTGACAGCCCCGCACTTGGACACCCACTGCCGCCAGGTGGGGGAGGGGGCTCCCTCGGCTGGGCCGAGAGAGGGCGGCTGGGAACCTGTGGCTTTGCGTCCCGGGACGTGAGGAGGAGGAAAGGGCACAGCGCTGTGGCCCGCACACAGACCCAGACCAGCCACGGCCATCCCGGGAGAGTGGGGTGAGGCCCCAGGACTCACACCATTTTGAAAAGTCCTCCAAAATAAGCAAAGGGCAGAGAGTCCTCAGCTAGGAGAGTGTTTCCTCACACACGGGGATGCGGGGACGCGAGCACAGGGTTGATGGCGACTCCTGCTCAGAAACAAGGGGCCAGACAGCAGGACAACCCTGCAAGGCGCCAGTCAACTGAGAATCTACCCAGTGAGCTCACCCTAAAATGAAGACAACGTTGTTCAAAGGTGGCCAGACAGCAGGACGACCCTGCAAGGCGCCAGTCAACTGAGAATCTACCCAGTGAGCTCACCCTCAAATGAAGACAATGCTGTTCAAAGGTGGCCAAAAGCTAGGAGAGCTCACTGCTGGCCAAGCTGCCCCACAGTGAAAGAGTGGCCGCCGACAGGCACGCGGCTCCGCGGGGTAGAAGGCGGGTGCAGATGCCTGTGAAGCGGGCCTGAGTCCTCCTGCCTCTAAGACAGTAAGCGTCTCTAAAGGAAGCAGGAGAGCCGGACTGCGGGCTCTTGTCACCCACGGCTCCATGTCAACAGAGCCTCTCAGACGGGGGAAGCCACTTGATCAGAACTCAGTTGGGCGGCAACAGAGGCTACGGCTCCCCAGGCATGAGAACCACGGGACAGTGTCCCTCGGTCGGCTTGGCTCCTTGCCACCCCCGCAGGCTCGGCTTCAGTCACGTCCATCTCTGTTTCCCAGAGTCCCGAGGCAGGCGTCCCAGAGCAAGGCACAGGCAGATCTGAGTCCTGGTGATCGGCTGGATCCGGGGTCCCGCCTGCAGACATGCCTTCAGGCTGTGTCCTCACGTGACCTTTTCCTGAGTGTGCATATCCCGATGACACGGATCCAACGGGATCAGGTCCCACCTTCAAGGCTGCACTGACCTCCTGAAAACCCCAGCTCCAAACACAGCCACAGCTTTGAGGGTACACAGTCCACAGCAAATGGCGCACTAAGAGTGGTGAACACAAAAGGAGGCAGCTAAGGAGATTTGGATAAACACGGAACCCCACATGGCAGATAGAACACAGCACAGAGGCAGACATACAGGCCAAACCCGTTAACAGCTGTGCTGACCCAGTGGACTGAACGCTCTACCCAGACGTGGAGATCATGAGTATCACCCAACCATGCGTGTCCATGGGACACACACTTTAGGTCCAAAGATGCAAACGGGTGAGAGCAAAGGACAGAAAGATGCCTCGCGCATACTGTACCCAATCCGAAATTCAATGAGGAAAATTCCACTATCAAATAACTCACTCCTAAGGTTCCAGTTTACGAAAAAAGCATAAGACTCGTATGCTGAAAATGACAATTCTTCAGGTCACTTAGGAACCAGTAAGTGGACAGATCTGTCAGGTCTCATTGAGAGGGCAACCCCCCAAACCATGAGCTCAGGTAGAATCTGATCAGTGGATCTTAGGATTCATGTGGAAATGCACTGCACTTGTTGTTCAGTCACTAAGTCGTGTCCAACTCTTTGTGACCCCATGGACTGCAGCATGCCAGGCTTCCCCGTCCTCCACTATCTCCCAGAGTTTGCTCAGATTCACGTCCATTGAATCGGTGATACCATTCAACCATCTCATCCTCTGTCATTTCCTTCTCTTCCTGCCTTCAATCTTCTTCAGCATCAGGGTCTTTTCCAATGAGTCAGCTCTTTGCATCAGGTAACCAAAGTATTGGAGATTCAGCATCAGTCCTTCCAGTGGATATTCAGGGTTGATTTCCTTTAGGATTAACTGGTTTGATCTTGCAGTCCAAGGGACTCTCAAGAGTCTTCTCCAACACCACAGTTGGAAGCATCGATTCTTGGGTGCTCAGCCTTCTTTATGGTCCAACTCCTGCATCTCTACATGACTACTAGTAAAACCATAGCTTTGACTATACAGACCTTTGTCAGCAAAGTAGTGTCTCTTGCTTTTTAATAGGTTGTCTAGGTCTGCCATATCTTTTCCTCTAAGGGGGCTTCCC
Organism: Cervus canadensis; assembly: GCF_019320065.1. Taxonomy (NCBI): domain Eukaryota; kingdom Metazoa; phylum Chordata; class Mammalia; order Artiodactyla; family Cervidae; genus Cervus; species Cervus canadensis. The sequence continues at coordinate 52,506,747 of NC_057411.1, read as the reverse complement.
TGATAGCTCAGTTGGTAAAGACTCCGCCTGCAATGCAGGAGACCCTGGTTTGATTCCTGTGTTGGGAAGATCCCCTGGAGAAGGGACAGGCTGCCCACTCCAGTATTCTTGGGCTTCCCTTATGGCTCAGCTGGTCAAGAATCCGCCTGCAATGTGGGAGACCTGGGTTTGATCCCTGGGTTGGGAAGATCCCCCTGAAGGGAAAGGCTACCCACTCCAGTATTCTGGACTGGAGAATTCCATGGATTCATGGGGTTGCAAAGAGTCGGCCACGACTGAGCGACCTTCACCTTCCCTTTTCCTTCCGGGGAGCATCTTTTATGTCACGGTTGTAGTTACCATCTGCAGTGAATTTGCAAGCCCAACAAAATAAAATCTGCCACTGTTTCCATTGCTTTTCCATCTATTTGCCATGACATAATGGGACCAGATGCCATGATCTTTGTTTTTTGAATGTTGAGTTAAGCCAGGTTTTTCACTCTCCTCATTCACCCTCACCAGTAGGCTCTTTAGTTTCTCTTCACTTTTTGCCATTCAGTCCAGTTCAGTTGCTCAGTCATGTCCGACTCTTTGCAACCCCATGAACCACAGCATGCCAGGCCTCCCTGTCCATCACCAACTCCTGGAGTCCACCCAAACCCATGTCCATTGAGTCGGTGATGCCATCCAACCATCTCATCCTCTGTCGTCCCCTTCTCCTCCTGCCTTCAATCTTTCCCAACATCAGGGTCTTTTCAAATGAGACAGCCCTTCGCATCAGGTGACCAAAGTATTGGAGTTTCAGCTTCAACATCAGTCTGACCAATGAACACCCAGGACTGATCTCCTTGCAGTTCAAGGGACTCTCAAGAGTCTTCTCAACACCACAGTACAAAAGCATCAATTTTTTGGCACTCAGCTTTCTTTACAGTCCAACTCTCACATCCATACATGACCACTGGAAAAACCATAGCATTGACTAGACGGACCTTTGTTGACAAAGCAATGTCTGTGCTTTTCAATATGCTGTCTAGGTTGGTCATAACTTTCCTTCCAAGGAATAAGCGTCTTTTAATTTCATGGCTGCAGTCACCATCTGCAGTGATTTTGGAGCCCAGAAAAATGAAGTCATCCACTGTTTCCCCATCTATTTGCCATAAGTGATGGGCCCAGATGCCATTATCTTACTTTTCTTCTTCACTTTCTGCCATAAGCGTGGTGTCATCTGCATATCTGAGATTATTGACATTTCTCCCGGCAATCTTGATTCCCGCCTGTGCTTCCTCCAGCCCAGTGTTTTTTATGATGTACTCTGCATATAACTTAAATAAGCAGGGTGACAATATACAGCCTTGATGTACTCCTTTCCCAATTTGGAACCAGTCTGTTGTTCCATGTCCAGTTCTAACTGTTGCTTCCTGACCTGCATACAGATTTCTCAAGAGGCAGGTCAGGTGGTCTGGTATTCCCACTTCTTTCAGAATTTTCCACAGTTTATTGTGATCCACACAGTCAAAGGCTTTGGCATAGTCAATAAAGCAGAAATAGATGTTTTTCTGAAACTCTTTTGCTTTTTTGATGATCCAGTGGATGTTGGCAATTTGATCTCTGGTTCCTCTGCCTTTTCTAAAACCAGCTTGAACATCTGGAAGTTCACGGCTCACATATTTCTGAAGCGTGGTTTGGAGAATTTTAAGCATTATTTTACTAGTGTGTGAGATGAGTGCCATTGTGTGGTAGTTTGAGCATTCTTTGGTATTGCCTTTCTTTGGGATTGGAATGAAAACTGACCTTTTCCAGTCCTGTGGCCACAGCTGAGTTTTCCAAATTTGCTGGCATATTGAGTGCAGCACTTTCACAGCATCATCTTTCAGGATTTGAAATAGCTCAACTGGAATTCCATCACCTCCACTAGCTTTGTTTGTAGTGATACTTCCTAAGGCCCACTTGACTTCACATTCCAGGATGTCTGGATCTAGGTGAGTGATCACACCATCGTGATTATCTGGGTCATGAAGATCTTTTTTGTAGTTCTTCTGTGTCTTCTTGCCACCTCTTCTTAATATCTTCTGCTTCTGTTAGGTCCCTACCATTTCTGTCCTTTATTGAGCCCATCTTTGCATGAAATATTCTCTCAGTATCTTTTCTTGAAGAGATCTCTAGTCTTTCCCGTTCTACTGTTTTCCTCTATTTCTTTGCACTGATCGCTGAGGAAGGCTTCATCTCTCCTTGCTATTCTTTGGAACTCTGCATTCAAATGGGTATATCTTTCCTTTTCTCCTTTGCTTTTTGCTTCCCTTCTTTTCACAGCTATTTGTAAGGCCTCCTCAGCCAGCCATTTTGCTTTTTTGCATTTCTTTTCCTTGGTGATGGTCTTGATTCCTGTCTCCTGTACAGCGTCACGAACCTCCATCCATAGTTCATCAGGCACTCTATCAGGTCTAGTCCTGTAAATCTATTTCTCACTTCCACTCTATAGTCATTATAGTTCTGCCATTGGGGTGGCATATCTAAGGTTATTGCTATTTCTCCTGGCAATCTTGATTTCAGCTTGTGCTTCATCCAGCCTGGCATTTCACATGATGTACTCTGCATACAAGTTAAATAAGCAGGGTAACAATATACAGCCTTGATGTACTCCTTTCCCAATGTTGAACCAGTCCATTGTTTTATGTCCAGTTCTAACTGTTGCTTCTTGACTTGCATACAGGTTTCTCAGGAGACAAGTAAGGTGGTCTGGCATTCCCATCTCTTGAACAATTTTCAAGAGATTCTGTGGATCACAGTTTGTTGTGATCCACACAGTCAAAGGCTTTGTGTTTTTCCTTTGATCCATAAGGTACTTATAATTGTGTTAATTTTCAAATATTTGTTTTAGTCCCAGATTTTTTCCTGTTGCTGATTCCAACTTAATTCCACTTTGGCCCCAAAATACCCTCCGTGTAAACTGTCCTTCCCAAGTGTCAGGGCCTGTCTCACACCCCACTGCAATGTCCTCTCCACAGAACGTTTCACCTGACCTTGGAAAGCCTCCCTCGCTCCCCCACCACTGCTGGGGGCACAGTGCTCATCAGGTAAGGGGTCACTTACCTTACTATCGCTTGTCTAGTAGTTGCATCAATTACTAACAGTGAATGTCCAAGTAAGTGCTGAAGGAATGATTACTTTTAAAATTCTGTGGTTTTGGCCCCATATGCTTGGGGGGCGTCTGTGTGGGGTGTCTGATAAATGGACCTGAACTGTGCAGAAGAGCCCCTGCCCTCTGGGCGCACAGCCGCCTGCTACGGCAAGGACGCTGCTCTGGCTCCTGACCCGCTGCTCGCTGAGGCACTTGTGCTGTGTCTTAGCCTGTGTGCACCTCCAGGCGCGAGGCGGGCCCCCCGCAGACAGCGCACAGCAGGCAGAGGTCTCTGCCCTAGCGGGCACTCACACCGGACACTGTTCCAGGCCGACGCTGCGTGTCCACCTCACTGCTGCTTCTGCCTCTGAGCGGGAGCGCGCGCCCAGAATGCACTAGGTTCGCCCTGCCGCCCGTCAGCCTCTGCTCCAGGCACCTGCGCGCAGTCAGGTGGGCACACCGTCGTCAGCGTCACGTCCTGTCACCGCGAGGCTCCCCCGCTCCTGGTCGGTTTTTCGGGCGTCATCCGGCGTGGGGTCGCTCCTTTCACCCTGACCGTCTCTGCACTGCCGCTGGAACGCGTCTCGGGGGTGGGGCCACGTCTCCCCTGGCAGGCCGGCGCTCAGCGTGAGATGGGAAGGGCTGGCGCGCGCCCGCTCCTGCCGCCGTGCTGTCTGCTCTCTGCGCTTCGGTGCTCCCCGCCCGCCGGCCTGTGTTGCCTTCTAAATGCTTTTTAATGTAACTGCTTCCATTCCTCCAGGTTTAAAATGGTTCTTTCCTTTTCTGCTTTTTAAAAATTGAAGCACAGTTTACTCTCAACGTTGTCTAGTTGTAAGCGTACAGCTATGTGTTTCAGTCACACATTTATCTATCCTTTTCCATTATGGGCTCTTACAAGATACTGACAGAACGGAGAGGCAACAAGGTCCTGCTGGATAGCAGGGGTACTGCGGTCACCACCCACCAGACCCCAGGCTCCTAAGGGGAAGGTGCTCCTAGCAGCGGGTTCGGGGCCTTGGGCCTGCAGACACTGGTATGAGACCGACCCCTGCAAGGCCGTGCCAAGGTGGGGGCCCGGAAGGCCCAGTGCCCAGGAGGAAGGCCGCCTCCATCACCAATGGGATGGGCCAGCAGGAAGCAGGCGGTGCCTGAGGACGAGGGAGCGCAGGTTTCACAGGGGCTGAGAGGTGCTGCGTCCACGGGGCAAGCGGCTGGAGCCCTGCCTGGTGGGCACGCCAGCTGCACAGGAGGATGGAGGTGGGCAGGAGGCGAGGAAGCGCCCGGGAGCGACTGACGGCCTGAGATCCCAGGAGAGCAAGGGCAGGGAGAGAGGAAGGCGCATGCCTGACCTGCACCCATGGTTTCCATCTGAGGCTGGGCAGAAGGAAATCAAGCCCCAACCAGGTGCTCAAATGCCAGGGCGGCACCAACAGGCCCTGGACGAGGTGGCGCAGAACACCTACACCTCAGGGGTGACGCTCAGGACCTTGGCCTCAGCGAGAGAGGACAGGAAGCCAAGGGCAGAGACGCGGCAGCAGCGGTGAGAGAAAGCCAAGGCGCTGAGGGTGGAGAGGAGTCAGCACGCGGCTCACGCATGTGTGTTTCCATGATGACGCTGCCGAGGCAACTTCCGGGAGGGACTCGGGGGCGGGGACAGCGTGAGCCTGAGCCTGGCGCTCAAGCTGACCCAGGGAAGGGCCGGGTGCTCACCCAGCGGCCATGCCAGCAGCAGCCGGGAGTCACAGCGGCACTAGGATTTCTGTGCACAGCCCGGAGACAGGACAGGACACCAGGGCCAGCGGCCCCTGCATTGCCTCAGGTGGACCTGCAGGAGTGGCCCACTTTGGGGGAAGGGTAGGCCCTGCAGCGCGTGCAGTCTGGGCGAGGCGAGGCGTCTCCACTTACCCATGCGTCCATCCCGAGGTGGGCTGAGCAGGGAGATCCTCGGTGGGCCAGCGGTGACCTCAGGCTGCATCGTAAAGAGAGAACGACCGCTGATGCTCCAGACTGGCTCAGGAGCAGAGACTGTCCCTGTTTGCTAAGAACACAGATCCTCAGTTGCATCTGTCTGATACACTGTTGGTGTTGTGTGCAGGAACACGGCCGCTGGTGGCTTCGCGCCTGCTGCCCCAGGGGCCCAGGTGGTGAGTGAATGAAGGCTCCACTGGTGACTTTAAGGATCTCATAAGAGGAAAAGTAAACGAAGTTCTTGGCTGACATGAGGAGTTCGAAAATCCTGAGTAATCCGCACTTTGGGAGCGTCTCATCTCCTCGAAATACAGATGCTGACAGATGCTGGGTGGCGGCAGCAAGGGCAGGCCCACTCCGCATGTGCACATGCCAGGCGGGGCCCCACCCCACCCCGCTGCCCCGAGCCCTCCGCTAACTGCGCGGTGGGGCCTGGTAGGGGGCACACGCCCCGTGGGGGCCAGGAGCCTGGGCCTGGCACTACTGCTGCTGCCCGCCGGCCACCACCCCCCGTGCCCTCACTGCGCCCTCGCCCCGCTCCCATGCCTGGCACCACAGCGCCCCTTTGCTCTTCCGTCACGCGGTGAGCGCCAGCTCTGTGGCAGCCTCAGTCTAGGGCCCCCTCTGCCGACACCTCCACCCCAGCCTCACCTCTGCTGGCAAGATGACAGCCTCAGAGGGACCCCCAACACTCTGCAAGTGGGGTTGCGCTGCCCAGCAACCCGGTGTCCACCCATGGGAGCAGCTCCCCGCCTCTGGGCTCCAGCCCCTGACCACCCAGCGCAGGCTGACACCTTGCGGAGCCTGCGGGGACGGCCGGGCTGACTCCGCACGACACTCGCTTCCCGCCGAGGCGGCGTGGCTGGGTGTGAGCAGGCCCCACCTCACAGCCTTCCCTTGGCCACTGTGCTCAGAGCCCCTCCGGCTTGGCCCCCGTCCTGGGCCCTCTCTGGCCCCCTGCTCCTCCCCCCACCTCCAGCCTATCCTACACTTGGTGCCCCGTGCCCAGCAGAGGCCAGCTCTGAGAAGTCAGTCACAGCGTGGGGACAAAATCACTCCTGTCAGGCAGAATCTGAGTGTCGTCTCTCCTCACAGGCCTGAGCCTTCTGTTTGCAGGAGGGTCTGTGACAGTACACAGGAAGACTTCACAGGCGCAGGGCATCCAGTGGGCACTGCTGCTGCCCAGGCTGGAGGGGGCGTGAGTACAGCAGCACCAGGAACTGAGGCGTCACGAGGCCACCGGGCCAGTGAGAGAGGGGGCACCCCCGCCCGTGACCGCACCCCAGCCTCCCCCCCGAAGGCCTCTCCTCGGAACCTCCTGGCGACCAGCCGCCTCTGCGTGTGCACTGTGGGACAGCTATCCACGCCAGGAAAGACCATCCGTGCAAAGCACCGGGGACCACACGTGTGATCTCGGTGCACTCACCTTTCTCCTTGGAGAGGGTGTGAGGTCAACTTCCATGGACTCGACCCTGTTACACAGGCAGCGAGATGGTCACGGGCTGACTGCCCTGAAGTAACAGAAACACGCATGCACGCACACACACACACGCACACACATGCATACACACGCACACACATACATGCACACATGCGCATGCACGCACACGCATACACACACGCGCGCGTGCACGCACACATGCAAACATGCACACACGAGGCCCTGCAGGCCCCCTCCCTATGGCTGCTCAGCACTCCCACAGCGCAGTGATCACAGCCCCGGCAAGGCCAGCAAGGCCCGTAAGGCAGACACACCTGCCCACGGACACAGACGTGCCCGACGTGTGGCTGGAACGGGCCTCCCGTCTCCTGCCCCCCATCCGCCCTGGAAGGTCCCCTCTCAGCTCCTCCTCGCCACCTGCGCTGTCACTGGGCTCCTCCACCTCCTGCCGGACGTCCAGGGCGGGACCCCACCTCTGTCCACCCTACCGCCTGGCCCACGTGGTTTACACATGCAGGGCTCGTCCACATGAGCTCCCTAGTTAACCTGCTCCAGGCTGGTGGGGACGGGGCCAGGACTTCTCGCAGGTGCACGGAGCAGCTGGGAGGAGGGCCTTGCCTCCTACTTTCTGAAGAGCTGGGGCAGGGGTGTGGCCTGCCGGGCACGGCCAGAGCACCCCCATCAGCCTTGCTGCCCACGGGCCCAACTGCAGCCTTCCAAGAAAGACACTCCACCGGGGGTCTAGGCTCCAGAGGCTGCCACCGGCCCACCCCTCTCATCTCAGTCAAAGGAAGGGCCCAGCCTGGTCACGTGGCCACCCCACCGACCCCTCTGGTTGGGGATGGGAGTAAGGGGCAAGCAGCAGAGGTGGGGGGGGTGCCTCTGCTCAGGGCCTGCGCTGGGGGCGGGGGCTAAGGGCACAGACCTTTCAGAGGCTGATGAGTCACGGGACTGGAACAGAGGTCCGTTTGGCCTTGCTGAAGGCGCTGTGATGAGAGAGCACAGACCGCTGTGCTGGAGTTACAGGCACACCCAGCACCTGCGCCCCCCACCCCCTTCCAGGCATCACTTCACTTACTTGAAGCTGGAGTTTTTACTGTGCTGAAAACTGCTTGTTGTGACGACCTCACCCTAAACAAATGGAGAAAAGGCATTAATTGAGTTGCAAACATTTACATCCAGATAATACCTTCCAACCTGAAGTAAGGAAAACAGAAACGACCCATTTCTCCATGACACGCCTTGGCCCCTCCTCACCTCGGGAACCTGCACAGGCCTGGTCCACCCCAGAGGGGCTCCCCTGAGTCCCCAGAACCCACAGCAGGCAGCGCCAAGAACACAGTGGGCACTCCCTCGAAGCCTGCTGAGCAGGACCGGCTGCTGGGCCCAGCTCCCAAAGGGCACTTGTGCCTACTTCCAGGTGACCTCGTGAAACAAGTCCGGTGCGGCTGTGTGGGGTGGACAAGCATCCACGGTCCCCGAGACAGAGCCAGAGGCAGAGACACCACCAGGGCAGGGTGGGGAAACCCGGGTACGCGTGATCTGGGGCGAGGGTGCTAGCTGCAGGGTTCCCCCTGGAGGGAGACCGCAAGCCACACCAGTGCAAGCGGAGTGGAGCGGCCAGAGAGGGGGCCTGGCCCAGAAACCACTGCCCCAGAAACACCCCACCTAGAGACCAAGGAAAACAGGCAGACTTGAACCTGGAGACACCAGGCCCGGGAAACAAAGTGCTGTGAGCCTTCCCACCCGCCACGTGCCCTCTCCCCACCGTACGCCCCCAAGACTCACCTCTGCAGCTGTTCCACCCGCAGCGTCGACTTCCTGAGGGACTCCTCCAACTGAGAAATCTAAACACGATCGAATGACTTCCCATTACCACACAGGCCGGGTGACAGTTTAGAAGAAACAAATGAATCCTCAAGTTCTTAAACCAGGAATCAGAATGCAAGTGATGCGGCCACGGCCCTCGCACTTTTTGTGGGAGTTTGTACCAAGTCCAGGTCACCAGATGTGTCGGAAACGGGCTCCAGGAATCTCTTCAGGAAGTGCGAAGCCCAGCCCAGCACCGCCCCACCTCATGGGGCACCCTTTGGGCACAGCACCCTCCCCGCCCACCAAGCGCCCCCTTGACGACTGCCCCTTGCTCCTCTCAACCCACACGGCCCAAAAGGAAGCTTCAACCCAAGTCAAGCTGAAGCTCCACATTTGTTTTCACTAAAGCTTTATTTTCTTTCTTTTGAGTTTCAAAACCAAGTGAGGAGGATGCTTTGGGGATAAGCAAATGGGTACTAAACCTCCTTTTGTGAAGATCAGCCAGGGCTACTTTATGGTCACATTCATGGAGAAGTACCACAAAGACCGTGGGGTGACTGTGGGTCTGTACTGATGTCCAAAGTGGAAGTGAGACCACACTTGGGTCTCCAGGTGGCTGCATGGCTGACCTCAGAGAGGCACCGTGCAGCGGGCTGAGCATCTGCAGGCAGACACCGCCCAGCGGCCCATGCCAAGAGGGGGTAATGCAGCCACCTTGCTCCCTGCGGCCCGCTGACCGGAGTTACCTTTTCTCCATAGAAGGCTAACAGTCTCCTCCTGTGCTTTTCTTGAAATTCTGAGATCTGAGAAGACAACACATGTCAGTTGCTGCAGAGGCTGAGGCCGGGGGCTTCCCGAAGCCGCTGGCTCCTCCCCAGGCATGGCCCCGCTGCTGCCCAGCAGCCAGAGCAAACACGGGCAGGCCCCGGGCTCAGTGGACAGCCCTGGCCAGGTGAGCTCCACCCAGAGGTGCTGAGCACCACGGGTTTCACGTGAAGACCACGTGGGCACGACGGCTACTCTGCCCCCTTCCACGTGGCTCCAGGGGCACTCAGGACACAGGACAGGACACGACCCACATGGGACAATCACCACGTGCTATCCCTCAGGGAGCAGCCGCTGGATCTCAGGAGACCCCCACCGGGACTTCGCTGGGCGGGGACACCACCAGGCAGGCTGGCAGGGCCACACTGCTCTGGGAGCCCAGTGATGTTTACTAGCCGGTCAAGGCCAGCAGTGCCCGAAACCAGCACCATCCTTGGTCTCCAATTATGAGCCCCAACCTCCATGTCTATGGAGCAGAGCCTGGACTGTTCCTGGAGGTGCTGACGGACGTTACAGGAGAATGACTGACTCACTTCTGGGAAGGGAGAGCTGTTCGTTTACGTATTTATCTGGCTGTGCCGAGTCCTGGTTGTGGCACGCAAGGTTTTCCATCTTCTTTACAGGATGCAGAATCTGCAGTGACAGCACATGGGATCTAGTTCCCTGACCAGGGATCGAACCCGGGCCCTTGCACTGGGATCACAGAGTCTTAGCCACTGGACCACCAGGGAAGGCCCCAGAGAGAGCTATTCTCAAACCTTGGGGTTTTCAGATGACACTCACCCTCCTGAAACACTGAACTGAACTGTTTAGGCCTAATTCTTGTCACCTGTGCACAGCTGAGAGACAGCAGAGACGGTACTAAGCTGGTTGAGGCCTGTATCATGTAAATACTCCCCCAGTCACTCCCTGCCCCCAGGCATGCAGACGGCAGGGCATGCTCCCAGGGCTCACTGGTCTGGTCCAGATGGAGGGAAGAAGTCCTTCTATGCAAAGGAGGCTGGCCGTCTCAGGGCGGGGGGTGGGGGAACCACAGGCGGAGGGCAAACACCCTCCCAGAGCCCCTGCCAGCCTGGCTGCTGGCTCATCAGAGGGGTTCAGAGCCCTCGCTGTCAGGGCCTCGCCCCACGGGACAACGGATGTGCATCTCCACCCACAGGAGGGTCAGTGGACACAGGCTCTGCCCAGCACGCCTGCCTGTGGAGGGGATGATGTGAGGGCACCCAGGGCCGCCCCTGCAGGAGTCCTCACAGCTCCTGAGGCCCCATCCCAGGAAGGCTCCGGATCACACTGACGGCCTTCACTCCCGGCTGCCCCCGCTGGGCCCTCGCAGGCAGATGCCCAGTCCTCACTCATCAGCCGGGACTGATCCTGCCCCTCCCTCTACCTCCCCTGGGCAGGACCAGAGGTGAGAGCCGTGCCCCCCGGAGACGTCTGAACAGGTCTAAAGTTGCCTTCCCATCACTGAAGCAAAACAAGGTGACAGTCACCTCTCTCAGCTCACTCCTCCGAGGGTCCCACGCTCAGGGCAAGAGAGACCGATGTCCGAAGCTGACCCCCGAACGCATGCCTTGGGGCAGGGCCCAAACTGAGGAGCAGCACCGCCTCTGGGCGAGGCCCCGGGCTCCTGCTCAGCAGCATCTGGGAGCCAGTCACAGGGAACCCCACCTCTGAGGCACTGGGCCCAGCAAGGCCCGTGGACAGGCCACTTCCAAGGAGAACCTTGGTAGGACAAGCATGCAGGGCTCCATGATTCAGACGCAGCAGGACAGGTGAGGCCACAGCAGGACCAGGGCCATGGGCAAGGCTGACTGTGGGCCAAAGGCCGGGGAGGGGGTGGTCCCTGAGCAGCAGGTGGGGGCAGCCCCCCTGAGGGCAAGGGCTCCGTGTGTGCTCGGGCGCAGCCACACGCCACCTGGCCAGCCTCTGGGTTCAGTGTTGGCCTGACCGACAGCAACAAAACGAAAAAGGGCTCAAGTCCCCAGCTAGAGCGAGACAGAGGTGAGACTTGATGACACTCGCACAAAGTCTGCAGGCCGTGCCTGACAGCAGCCAACCCTGGGTCTCCGCAGAGGCCGAGGAGGAGCTGACCGCGGCCACGCCGCCCTGGAGCCCAGGACAGTGGGAGGACTGGGCTGGAGGAAAGACGCGAGTCCTTGGGTCGGGTTATGGTCTGGGAGCAGCACAGGCCGAGGGCGTCTGTGCCGAGGGGTCAGGAGACTCTGCCCAGCCCAGCACCCTGGGTCCCTTCTCTGCGTCACGGGGAGAGGCTGGCGGGTGAGCGCGTCAGAGGTGGGGAGGGTTCGGGGAGGATCTCAGTCAGCTCAGCAGGAACCGGTGGTGCTGCCACCACTCAGGCAAGCCCAGGCCCCGCACAGGCGCCCGCAGCCTCGGTCCTGGCTGGCTTCACTCTCTTAGAGTCACGGAGGGCCCCACAGAGACCGTTCCACGGGTTTTACCTACAAACGACTGCCCTGTGAGAAACTAACGCAGTGAGAAATTAAAGATGCTCATTAAGTGCACTGAGAGTCACAGCAAACTCCGCATGCCAGCATCCACAGCGAGCTGCCCTGCTCCCTGCTGTGGGCCACTTGGCACGAGGCGGGCACTTGACCACCACCAGCTGCCTGACCACGCCTGGTGGGCGCACGTGTGGCCGGAGGTGGAGGGGCGGCCACTCGGCCTCCCCCGGGGCCCCAGGCTCTGTGCTGGGCCGTCCCTGGAGAGACCACTCCAGGCGCAGGGCTCCCGCAGACCTCCCAAAGATCACCACCAGGGGCAGCTCTGGCCCTGGGGCCTGGCCCGAGAGAGGTCCTCCACTTTGACTGAGGCGACAGAAGCAGCCCTGCCCAGCGCACACATCGCACTGACACTGAGTCCCAGGGCCTCCCTGGGCCCCTGGCCACCCCGGCATGAGGGGTCAGCCCTGGTCCGGCTGGTGCTCTCGGCAGAGCCGGAGAGCGGCCTCCCGGGGAGGGGACAGTCCCCCAAGCTGGCTGACCATGGTCTCCAGGCCCACAAGCCCATGGTCCTGCGAGCAGCAGTGCCCAGGACGGGCCTCAGCCACAGTCGGCCCCTGCTGCTGCCCTACTCGGCCTTACCCCAAGGGCAAGTGGCAGGCGGCCAATGCGGGGTCTGCACCTTTAACAGAAAGACAGCCCAGGGGAGTGCTGTCCAATGACATCTAGTGAGGAACGCCCAGCATTAAGGCTGGGGATGGAGCAAGTGTGCAAGAAGCAAAGAGATGACGTGCAGGCATGAGGGGGTAAGGAGAGGATGCACAGGCACAAGGAGGGGTCAGAAGAGGACGTGCAGGCACGAGGAGGGGTCAGGAGAGGACGCGCAGGCACGAGGAGGGGTCAGGAGAGGAGGACGCGCAGGCACGAGGAGGGGTCAGGAGAGGACGCGCAGGCACGAGGAGGGGTCAGGAGAGGACGCGCAGACACTAGGGGTCAGGAGAGGATGCGCAGTCACAAGGAAGGTAAGGAGAGGACGCGCAGGCATGAGAAGGGTCAGGAGAGGACGCGCAGGCATGAGAAGGGTCAGGAGAGGACGTGCAGGCACAAGGAGGGTCAGGAGAGGATGCACAGGCACTAGGGGTCAGGAGAGGATGCGCAGTCACAAGGAGGTAGGAGAGAGTGTCAAGAGAGGGCATCAGGAGACACTTTGTCAAGTCTCAGCCCGCTGCCCAGTGTCTGGACGCCTCAGGCCCACCTTCCAGACCCAGAGCTGCGGCCCAGCCCTCAAACCCTGAGGCAGCGTGGGCGTCTTGATCGAGCAGCCGCTGTCTCACACCCGCAGACATGGGAGCAGTGCCCGGCCTTCCACAGTGGGGGCGGACATGGACTGGGCTCCCAACCCACCTCCAGGGCCTGGGGACACACCTGGGAGGTCTCCTTGGCATACTTCCTGCACAGACTGTCTATGCCCATGAAGAGCGCCTGGATGTCGGAGTCCGTCTGAAAGAGAAAAGGCTGCTTCTGCCAATGCTGCCTCCAGGGCCTGGAGGTCCGTGCGCTTCAGGGCCGAGACCCAGCCAGGACGCCATCGCAGCGGCTTCCAGGGGCCACCGAGGACACCCTGGTGCAGGAGAGGGGCAGCACCACCTCTTAGGGACCAAGGGTGGCGCTGAGGAGTTTCGGGCAGCTGCCAGGGTTGGGGCAGCCGGGTACAAAGCAAACAGTGGAATCAGAAGCAGGAAGAGCAATGGGCACAACCTCTAACTCTCACAAGTTTGTGTTGAGTTACTTCAGCGTAAACGTGACAAAAGAGGGTTTATGAACCGGCACCTGCCCACCGGCACGCCTCCTGCAGGCACGCCTGCCTCTCCTCTCCCCTCGTCAGCACCACAGGCATAGAGGGCATGGACAAGGACACACATGGGCCCATCCCCGCTGAAGTGAGTCACGCTGCACACAGGGAAAGAGGTCCGCAGAAGAAACCAGGAAACACTTGAAGGGCCAGGGCCCCAGGAGCTGCTGGAGGACCTTGTGGCGGGGAGGGGGCAGCTGCTTTGCGGGTGGGGGCAGCTACAGGGGAAACAGCCCCAGACTCCGCTCAGAGCAGGGGCTGGGAAGGGCACTGGCAGGGCAGCAGGCCTGCTGCAGGCGCTCCAAGTACACGCAAGCCCCACACTCAGATCTCCACCCGAGACCCTGGACAGCACCCGACGCCCTGCGCCCCGTACTTCAAAGGAAACAGGACAGAAGCCTGCCCCCACCTCCAAGGGCCCGGGTGAGCCCTACACACAGCAGCAAGGACCCCAGTGATGAAGACCGGACTGATGCCCACTAAGGACCAGGCCCCACAAGGAGACCTTCCCGGGCCCTGGGGGAGGCGAGGGTGTCGGTGCTGACCTGCCAGGGCCCAGGGCTTCCCTGAGGGGAAACAGGGATGGGGAGCCCCAACAGCACAGAAGGGGCCTGCACTTCCTACGCACGAAGGAGGAAATATTAATAGTAAAATTCTGAGTGTCATTTCATTTAATCTTTTCAACAATGCAATGAGGGCCCCAGAGCAGATGGGAAAGGGACCTTTCCAGGAGCCCACAGCTAGGACGAGAATCTGCTCTGGGTCTGCCAAATTCCAGAGCTGGGCTCACACTAAGACACGCTGGTTACTCCCTAGAAGCTTATTATGGGAGAACAGTTCCTCCAAGTGTGGACTGTGGGATATTAATATGCGTTCCTTGAAAAAGAGTTCTGTCACAAACGCATTTGAGAAGCGCTAGGTGGAGGAGGTTTAATGAAGTGATGCACTCTTTCTATTCTGAAGACAAAGTGGTGGTCGAGAACCCTGGCTGGCTTGGGAATCAGTCAGACTTGGGTTCTCAATGCCTCTCTGTCTCTCTTTTCATTTGTGATGGTTAGGAAGACATTTTGCACCACCACCCTACCCTCCCACACCACCAGGCCTCACTTTTCCCCACTTCTAGGAATTTATGCTCCAGAAATAGTCTTACAAGTATGTAGAACTATGGTAAAAAAAAAATATTCATTTTAAGACTGAAATAGTAAAAAACTGAAAAAACCCAAAGGTTTTTTCCTATCACACCAGGAAGTCATTTTTAGAGAATGTGGGTGTGTACACTTTAGAACATGTAGTGTCAACTGGGAAATACCACTTTGTTAAAATCCCACCGACACCCAGAGCAGGGCCCACACTCCTGGTTGTTCTCCTTGGGAAACAGGAGTTGGGGACTTTCACATTCTGTTATGGTTTTCTGTTATGTTTGAAGTTTGAGGTAATTTTATGTGTGTAATCAGAAAAAGAACTTTTACAGATTAAACATCAGATCAAATATACATCTTGGGACCTAAACTTGAATGGATCAACTTTACTCCCTTGACCCTCTTAACTAGAATGGACCCCAGGGAGACCAACCTCACCACCGTGAGGAGCGGCAGGAGCCAGCGCCCCACGCCTGTCCTCAAGCAGCACTCAGGCTCTGGTGAGGGGACAGCTGTGTGAGGTATTCAGGACCACTAGTGGACTTTATACAGAAAGTCTGCATGATCTCCTAGCACACCAAGCAAATCAAAGTAAAAATTGAACATCACACTTAAAAAAAAAATCACTGATTAACATTAACATACTACAGACTTCTACTTACATGTTTTGAAAGTAGAATTGTACGACATGCAACTTTACAAATCAAGCATTCATCCCTTTTACCTACAAAAGAAAGCGCACTTTATTACAGTGAACAGTGCTTTTAAACATATATAAATGCAGACCTTAAATTACAGTACTTGTAAAAGTATACAGGATTATAGCACTTACCGTGGACAAGCCTGGGGGCATGCACATAGCGGTAAAGACTTACACAGTAACAATCCATTTTTTCTTGTTATCCAAATATGCTCCAAAACAGTGGCCATACAGATCAACACCTCTTAAACTTAGATCAGCCCAGATTATTTCCAAGCATATTTTATAGAAATAAAATGGGGATAACTTAGCTGAAAATTTTAAACACTACAAAATGAAAGCTCCTCCCCCGCACCTGACAGCTCCAGGGTTTTGCTCTGCCGCTTGGCCTTGGCAGCAGGGCTCCTGCGAGGGCCAGGCAGCTGAGGGGCTGTGCTCCACCTCCTCCCACCCGCCCCTCCTCCACCGCCTGGCCCTGGGTCCCGCAAGCCTCCCCCTCCTCAACCCCCTCGCTTCCAGCTCCTCTCTGGCCCTGCCCGGTCCTCACAGCCTCTGATCTCGTTTTCTCCACAAGGCAGCTCAGAGGCCAGGCGTCCACACCCGGCTGCCCCAGGTCCTCCTAGGCAGCGTCAATGGCCCAATCCCAGGGTTGTCCCCTCCACAGTCATCGCCTGAGAAAGAGGCCCCATGAGGCCTGCCTCTCTCCCCTTGCCCACACCAGAGCTGATGGGCTTGGCCCCCTTCCTGTGTCTTGGGGGGTCGCCTCCCCTTCCCCACCCCAGGCCTAGTCTTTCAAGGGAGGGCTCACCTCCTCTCCCACCCACTGCCTCCAAGAGGGCGCCTGCCCTCCCACAGACCCCCTAAGCTCCGCCCCAGCCCTCCCTCTCTCCTCCCAGCACCCAGGCAGCCCCCCTCTCCTCTCCGCAGTGCACTTAGGCAGGTAGTCCTCAGGCCGGTGCCCTGACTGCCTGGGAGGCCTGGTTTGACATTTTGGTCTCTCCCCGCCCCAGCCTCCTCCTGCCCTCACCCAGCTTCTTTAGGAAACGCTCTGTCCCAGGTGAGAACAGGCTTGTGTGTCTCCTGCCTCCCGCCCTCCCCTCTCCAGCCCCTCCAGTCCCCTCCCCACTGCACTCCGGTCTGGACCACCAGACCCTTGTGTGCTCACAACCCTTTGCTGCCTCCCTGCACGGCTGGCCCCGGCACCTCTGTTCCAAACGTGAGGTCCTGAGCCTCAGCTCAAACCTGCTGTCTCCCCCGGTATTCTGGATGGCCAGGGGGGCCCCACCCCCAATCCGGCCAGCTGCCGCCCAGACTCAAGTCTGCCCAACACGGGCCCTGCTTCTGTCCAGCCCTGGCGGCTGTCCTGCTTGGACACGTCTCCCTGTGCTAGGCTCCGCTTCCTCCCAGAGTGCTGCCTCCCCTGCCCCCATCCTGCGTCCTCCGGCTGCCAGGATCCAGACTCAGCCAGCCCACCTGGGCACACGCCTCTGCCGCCCCAACCCCAGAACCTGCGAGCCCAGCACTAGCACGCCTGTGGTACCACAAAGACAGAGCCTGGAGGAGCCCGAGGGTCAGTGGTGAGCTGGGAAACATGCCAGGCCGGAGCAGGTGTGGTGGGGAAGGGACGCGAGGGGCAAGCGTGCACCGAGGGTCCTGAAGGGAGAGGCCCAGACACGGGCCCGCGCGGGGCGGAGTGTGGGGTGAGCCTGGCACTGGCTGGACCCCCTGCTCACGGCTGCCCAAGGTGATGGGTGCCATTTCCTTCAGAGGGTCTGGGGGGTGGGCAGTGATGTTCTGATTCTTCATCCGTGAGCTGGTATCACAGGTCAGTTACTGTGAGAACTCACTGCGTTTTCATTTAGGCTTTTTTCCTGCCTGAGCTCTCTAGGTCAATGTCTGTCAAGAATGTCTGTCAAGGTGGGGCCACAGGCGCGGGTGCGGGGCTCGCAGGTCCTGGGGTGGGGGTCGGATCACCTCGCAGCCCGCAGGCAGCCCTGGGTTCCCCTCCCCTTGCTTCAGGCCCTCACACGCACCGCCTCCTCTGGGGACCGTTCTGCACCCGCCTCCCCGCTTCCCGCCCCACGCCCGTGTCGGGCTCCAAGGGCCAGGTGGGGCCGAGGTGCAGGGCCCTGCGCTGCCCACTGTGCCGGCGGCCCCGCTGCGCCAGCCCAGAGGCGTCCACGAGACGCGAGCCCGGGGCCTCTCGGCCGGCGCCCTGGCCCTGGTGCCGCCAGCCCTCCCCCAAGAAGCCCAGTTCCGAAGGCCCTCCAGCTCGCCTCAGGGAGCCTCCTCCTTGTGTGGCCACCGCCAAGGGGCCCGGCTGCCGGCCAGCGCTGCCCGCCCCGCCCTGACCTTTGCGCAGGCAGACGTCACAGTACACGTGGCCACAGTTGGTCAGGCTGAAGCACGACGTCGCCTGGGGCGGCTGGAAGCAGCGGTTACAGAACACCCAGCTGGCCATGTCTGACCCAGGGTCGTGCCGCCGCCGCGCGAGAGCCGCGCGAGAGCAACGCGAGACCTGGGCGCGGGATCTGCGCCTGGCCCAAGGGTGTGACTCCGCGCCTGCGCGCCAGAGTGGCGCTGCTCCCGCCAAAACGCGCCCCGGAAGGTACCAAGGCAGGAAGGGACAGGGTGAGGATTACACTTTGCCGTCTGTGGGTTGTCTCCGCGGGACGTCAGGGAGGAGGAACGTGCAGGTGAGGACCCGGCCCCACTCACTCCAGCGCTGCAATCCCCAGTGACCCTCCTGAGGGCAGCGCGTGGTACTCCGGGAGCCATGTGGACCCCCGGGCGGTGCCGAGGTGGGTGCGCCGAAGCCGCCAGTCTCAGGGACCCTCACAGGAGGCAGTGCCTGGGCGAAGGGTGGAGCCGGCCACAGGGAGACGTGACGTGTGCCGGCCTTGAGCGCGCTGCGCTGAGCTGACCGGCCAGGAGGCCCTTGTGCTGTGGTGGCGGTGGGAAAGGTGAGGGGACTTGAGGGCCGCAGACTGGAGGTGGGAGGGGAAGGGGCCCTGGGCCACGACGGACCAGTGGGGTCAGAGGAACAGGAGGTGGGGTGGGGGGACACCTTGGGGTGGGGTTCTAGGAGATCGTTGGGCCAGGGCGGGGCGCCAGGAGGGCTTGGTGGATCAGGGTGGGGTGTGACTAGGGCCCAGGACCAGCTGACCAGGTCACATGGCAAAGCTGGGCCAGGCGAGCCAGGGCCTTGCTTGCCTCTGGCGTGGGTATATGAAAAGTCTTGACCTAGAGAAGATTGTTTTCTATTTACAAAGATATAGAGGAGCTGGTGGAAAGGACTGTTCTATTTTTTGTAGCTTCTAATGACCTTGTAATTAGAATTTAGAGAAGGATTTTCCTGAGCATCTAGTGGTTGAGACTGGGCTTCCAGTGCAGGTGATGTGGGTTCTGTGCCCAGTTGGGGAACCAAGATTACACATGCTGTGCAGTCCAAAGGAAAAAGAAAGTTAGAGAAAATGAAGGGAACCTAACTTCATATTATTTCAAACCTCATGGAATGCCCCACACTCTCCGTAGAAGAGCTGTTTCCATTGCCCTGATCCAGGTGGAGGGGGATCAGGTGGGACCTGCGGAGCAAACTTGGTTGAGAGGAAGTCTCTGTGCAAATGGAGAAAAGTGGCCTTCTTTCAGGGAAACAGGAAGACTCAGAGATTCAGGATAACTGACTGGAGTGCGTTAGGGAAGATATGTACCCCTCTGTCCCAGGCTGCAGCCAAGAGCCTCCTGTGGCCATTGGACCTTGAAATGGGACTGGGTCCAAGTTGAGATATGCCTTGATTGCAAAATACACCTGAGTTTCCAAGACTTCTTATCAAGAAAGAAAAGTAAACTATCTCATTAGTAATTTTGTATTGATTACATGTTAAAATGGTAGTGTATTTGATGTATTAGGTTAAGTATATGTCACTAGGGTTAATTTTACTCTTTAAAAAACCTTGTTTAATGTGGCAACCAGAAAAATTAAAATTTACATATATGGCTCACATTTTATTTCTGTTGGACAGGGCTGATCTATTCCAAGTTTAAGAACAGAATCATGTGTTTATTCTGTCAAACTCAGAAGCTGTATTGTTAAAGTGACATTTTATCAGTGTTGTTGTTCAGTCTGTTGGTCATGTCTGGACTCTGTGACCCCATGGACTGCAGCACACCAGGCTTCCCTGACCTTCACCAACTCCCAGAACTTGCTCAAATTCATGTCCATTGATGCCATCCAACCATCTCACCCACTGTTGTCCCCTTCTCCTGCTTTCAGTCTTTCCCAGCATCAGAGTCTTCCAGTGAGTCAGCTCTTCGCTTTAGGTGGCCTAAGTAGTGGAGCTTCTGCTTCGGCATCAGTGGTCCTTCCACTGAATATTCAGGGTTGATTTCCTTGAGGACTGACTGGTTTGATCTCCTTGCTGTCCAAGGGACTCTCAAGAGTCTTCTTCAACGCCACAGTTCGAAAGCATCGATTCTTCAGCACTCAGCCTTCTTTGTAGTCCAACTCTCACATCCATACGTGACTATTGGACATTTTATCAGTGTTACAATGCTATAACATCAATTCCAACCTTAGATGTCTTTGAAGTCAGAAAATAATGCATACTTATGAATATATTTTATTAAATCAAACATTATGCAAAGTAGAAGGTAATTATTTGCCTTTACTTTTTATTTATTTTTATACAAGTTTCTTAGCTATAAAGAAGTCTTTAAGGGACTTCATTTGGAAAATTCCAACTGAGATAAAGATTAATGTTTGTGTAAATGCCCACCATAAGACATTGCTGTTTGTATCTTCACTGGTCATTCGAAATTTTTCTTCACGGTCCTATATAGAAGAGAAATATTCAGGTTAGGTTTCTTAAGGTGCTTCATGCATGAATTTGAGGGGAAGGTGCTGTATATATTCAAGGTACTTAATGTCACCCAGGTAATATCTTATGCCAAAGAGCAGTATCTGATTTTTCTGAGCTAAGGTGTGTTTTTAGCCAAAGATAAGGAGGGGGCGTCAACCTTATAAAACATACTTTGATATTTTGGTGTAAAATATCGTATTTGATATCGTATTGATATCGTATGTTTTATTTGTTAGCATCAAAGTGTCTATTGCCTAATTGACACCTTTTTTTATTGTTCCAGTTCTTACTTTACTTTAAGCTGGGCACTGTGCTCATTTTATTTTCCAGATAAGGAAGCTGAAGCTTAGAGACAACAGAAGGTTAGTGAGTGGGGGCAGATTCAGGCCCACATCCAAGCAGGGTGCACTGAACACAGTGACCTGGGAAACACATAATGTCACAGGAACAAAATAATGCTGTAGAAAGTGGGCACCCTCAACTGCAGATGCACAGGGTGTGTTGGAAGCCCTTATTTATTCATCTGTGAGCTCACACCCCTGAGGCGAGCGAGCCACGGTCCCTTTCCCAGAGGAGCTCATAGTCCAGCAGACGGCAGAAGAGTACCCCCACCAACCCTGCACATCTACACAGTCCTGGAGAAACCCAGGAAACAGGCAGTTTACTCTTTCCCTGGTTCGGGGGCTTAGTCAAGAATTATGTTCCTGGCAGGAAGAGGGGGTGTAAGCTGATTAGGCAGACTGACCCTTTGATAGTTCTGTTCTTTGACTATTTGCTCAATTTGCTCGATTAGATGTTCAAGCTTGAAGCTAACTTCATTAACTTTGTCCTTTGCTTGAGTAATGGCTGCATCAAGGTCATGTTCTCCGACTCGAATATCTAAGTGGATCCGCTGTACAAACAGTAAAAGGGAAGAAGCATGTTTTCATGTGGCTCGCTCATTTTCCTTGTTTTTCCCTCATTGTGTCCTACCAGTCCGTCCTTTTTCTCCAGTGCCCCAACCCCCGCACCTTTCTGAGAGTAAACACTCCTTCATTCTCTTTCTGCTTCACTGCCGCTGCATTCCAGGTTATACTCAGGAGGCTTTCGTTGTCACAATAATGCGTTAAATGGTACCTGCTGCCCTGAAAGAGCAACTACACCTTCCTGAGCTATGTCCTCTAGAGTTCCGGGCACGTGCCTTTGGCCCTGAGACCATTTGATTACTCTCAGGGAAAGGTTCTCTACATATAACTAACTTTCTGATGCTAACACACAAGTTCTCCGTCTGTTCTCAGAACCTTTAGAAAATATCCGATCACCATCTACCGTGTAAGAGCTCCGTTTACTGGAGTCCCATTATTAATCCACCTTCAGCCTTCAATTGCTTTCAAGCCTGAATAATCACAGTTCTCAACCTTCCCTCCCAGTTCTCATTTTTCAAGCCCTGTAATCAACTTCGTGGCTCCGCTTTGAACCCCTTCCAAGCTCTCCAACTCCCTCTTCAGTGGCTGTGCTG
This sequence comes from Cervus canadensis, assembly GCF_019320065.1. Classification (NCBI taxonomy): domain Eukaryota; kingdom Metazoa; phylum Chordata; class Mammalia; order Artiodactyla; family Cervidae; genus Cervus; species Cervus canadensis. The sequence continues at coordinate 52,485,097 of NC_057411.1, read as the reverse complement.
AGATCTGGGTGCAGGACTTTAATATGGCCTGGACGTAATTATTCTGCATATCATTGTCACACCTGAGTAATGCTGACGCTGTTCATCTGCAAGGACATGAGGGCATTTACTTACCAGCTTACTCCCTCCGAATGACACAAGCCTTGTAGAATTAGATTGTAAGCAAATGATGTGTTCACCAGGTGAATGTGAAGTGAAATAGAATGTTCCTTGTGGGCCATATAACTTTGACAATAATACCTAGGATTAAGGATTTCCATAGTTTAAGTTTATTATTCTCTATATTCCATTAAAAAAATTAAACCATCCCTATGTAACCTAGTGAAATTTGTGCAATTCTTAAAGAAGAAATCAAATTACCGATAACAAGAAAAATATTCACTCTTTCTGCCAATCAATAAAGTACAAACCACAGTTAGATATTCCTTGTTAGTTATCAGATTGGCAAAGACTTAAAAGTACCTGGGGCGGGGATAGTATTGAGAAATGCTACCTCTGAACACTGTTTTAAGAATGTACATTTAACAGCCATTTCAGAGAATGGTTTGAAAGTACATAGGAAAAGTTAAAGTGTATCTAACCATTGACCCAGCAGAGCTTCCTATAGAAGTTTATCCTATGGAAATGCTCAAGTAGACAAAGTTACATGTAAGAGCTATTCAGTGTAATGGTATTTATTTTAAAGTTTGCATTTCTGAAATAACTAATATATTTCAGTAGGGACTGATTAAGTTTAGGTGAAAACAAATGAAAAATTGCTAGTAAAAGAGACTGTTACAACACACATAAAACACCCATATCTATACTAAAGGTGTCCACGATATCAGGGGTAGGCTGTATAGGATCCTATTTTGTGAAACGTATTATTTGTAAAAGTGCATGTGCTTAGAAGAAGATTCTAAAGGTTCCAAATATTCTAAAGATTCCAAGCTATTAGGCAGTTGTTTGTTGGGGACTTTGACTTTTCTGCTTAGTACATTTCTATATTGTTGGACATTTTAAAAATAGTATAGGACTTCCAGTCTGGTACATAAGGAGCTTAGAAGTTGTTACTTTGTATTAACAAGTAAAAAGCTGCATGAAAAGGAAGTCAGTTCTTAGATTTGTCAGAGAATTGAGGTCCCAAGGCAGGCTACTTCCCTCAAAATTGGAAACACAGACAAATGCAGAGAGTCACAATGTACCAGAGCAGAAGCTTGTAGGGACCAGTACTGGCTTCCTTTACCCAGCATGTCATGTCTAGCTTCCAACAACAACAGAAAAACAGCAAGGCACACAAAAAAGGTGAAAAACATAGTTTGAAGAGACAGAACAAGTCTCAAAATTAGATTCAGATATAGCAGGGATATTGGAATGATCATGTCAGGAATTTAGAAAAACTCTGATTAATATTCTGTGGTCTCTAATGGGAAAAGTAGACAACATGCAAGAACAAACGTGAGGAGAAAGATTGAAATTCTATGAAAAAATGAAAAGTGCCAAAAATGAAAAACACTAACAGAAATGAAGAGTGCCTTCAATAGGCTCAGTGGACTGGACAGGGCTGAGGAAAGACTCTAAGCTTGAGGATATGTCCACAGAAATGTTTAAAGCTACAAAGCAGAAAAAGACTGGGAGTAAAAAGGAACACTATCCAGGGACCACAGGATGACAATTAAAGATGTAACATACATGCATTGGGAGTACCAGAAAGAAGAAAGAAAGTAACAGAAAAAATACTTAAAACAATGATAACAGAATTTCAAGTTAGTCAGACACCAAGCTACAGAGCTGGGAAGCTCAGAGAGCACCAAGTGGGAGAAATGCCAATAAAACTACACCAAGGTGAATCATATTAAACTACAGATGTCAAAGATAAAGTCTTGAAAGAAGCCAGAAAAGGACCTTATTTATAGGAGAGATGAGAGTCATACACAAGTTCTCCCCAGAAACCATGCAAGCAGGAGAATAAACATTTAAGGAGTTGAGAGAGAAAAAAAAAAACAAACCCATCAATCTAGAAATTCTGTATCCTGCAAAACTCTCTTTCAAAAGTAATAGAGAAAGCTTTTCTCAAGCAAAAGATGAGGGAACTTCTCTCAGTAGACCTGTCTCACAAGGAATGTTAAAGGTTCTTCAGACATAAGTATAATGATATTGGTCAGAAACTTGGATCTACATGAAAGTTGTAAATGCATTAGAGAAGGAATAAGTGAAGGTAAAATTAAAACTTTTATTATTGTTAACTGAGTTAATAGATACTTCTTTCAAAATCATAGCAATGTATTTGATGTTTACAGTTTATGTATAAATGAAATTAGTAACAGCAAAGATGCAAGGGATGGGAGATAGGGATTAGGACTGTTTTGTTATTATAAGGCACTTGTGCTACCTGTGAAGTGAAATGTTGTTATTCAGAAGTGAACTTGGATTGGTTGTAAAGGTATATTGCAACCACTGACAGAAAGTTAAAAGAACTGTAGTTGATAACCAAGAAAAGAGATAAAATGAATCATAAAATAATTAAAACCACAAAAGACAGAAAAAGAGTGGAAAACAAAAATAGGAACAAATAACAAGGGTGGCAACCAAAAAACAGTAGTAACCATGATGATATATATATTTTTTTAATGTGATGATATTAACCCAGCTATATATATCAATAGTCACTTTGAAAGTCAGTGGTCTAAATGTACCATTTAAAACATTGTCACAGTGGATCAAAAAACAAAAAAGAACAAACCATCTATGTATTGTCTATAAGAACCCCCACTTTAAATGTAAAGACACATATAGATTAAAAGTTAAGGGGCAGAGAAAAATGTATATGTTAATTTTTAGCCAACCTTAATCGAAAGAGAGCTGGAGTCATTATATTAACTTCAGACAGAGTAGACTCCAAAACAAGGAAAATCACCAGGAATCATTACGTAACAGAGCATTATGTAATAAAAAAGAGGTCTAAAGGGGTCAGCTCTCCAAGAAAACAAACCTTAATGTGTATCCATCTAATAACAAGAGTGTCAAAATATATGAAGCAAAAACTGATAGAACTGCAAGGATAAATGGAGGAGCTCGGTTCAGAGACATTGATCCCCCCATCAGAGGTGGTCAGGTCCAGCAGCAGATGAATAAGGACACAGTTGAGCTCAACAGCACCATCAACCAACTGGATAATCAGTATCCATAGACTACTTCATCCAACAAAGCAGAATACACATTCTTTTCAAGCTCACATGGAACACTCACCAAGACAGACCACATCCTGGGCCACAAAATATACCTTAACACATTCAAAATCATAGAAACCATACAGTGTATGCTCTTAGACCATAATGGAATTAAAGTAGAAATCAATAACTAAAAGATAGCTGGAAAGTCCCCAGATATTTAGAGATTAAACAGCGCACTTCTAAATAGCTCATGAGTCAAGGAAGACGTCTCAAGAGAAAAAGTATTTTGAATTATTGACACAATTCTGGGAAGGTGATGTTCCAGGAGGCAACAGGAATCTGTGTTGAGACAACAGTCATCCTGGGAGGATCTGTCTAATGGAACTATGTTGGAACTACGTTGGAGCTCTGGTGTCTGTTGAAGTCTTGCCACTTCCAGGGGGAAGACTTGGACGGTAAACTGTGGTTGATTTTGGTCGATTTCAGTTCTCAGAACAGTAGCAGCCGCTCCCCCCTCCCCCCGCCCCTGCCCCAGCCGCTCGGCCGGCAGCTCTGCAGGTGTTCCTGGGGCAGCCTGCACACAGCCTTTAGAAGCCAGGGTAGGCATGACAGACCCTATCCTCCAAACGTCAGGGACTTTTGAGGTCATTGTATAGAAAGGATTCTCAGTAAGATTACCAGCAGATTTCTCACCAGAACTTTGGAGAACAGAGGCAGTGGGCAGGTACATTCAAAGTGCTTTTTATTTTTTTTTTTTTTATTTTTTTAAACTGAAGGTCAAGTTTAAATTTAATGACTTTGGTATTAACTATACACATACTAGTAAGTGCTAAGACTTAAAATCTTCCAGTTCAGTTGTGACTCCAGACAGGATCCAAAGAAGAGTTCTAAAAATCTCTTCTCTGGGTTTTATGGAGACTTTCTTTACCCTCCTGTGTTAGCCTCTTAAGGCACTGCGTCAGCCTTGAAAGGGCACTGGAAAGGGCGATCAAAGTGCTTTTTTAAAAAAAAACAACAACAACAGAAAAAGCCAAAAGCACATGAGAAAAGCAGCTCAACTTCACTGGCCCTTAAGGGAATGCAAATCAAAACTACAGTGAGCCCACCTCACACACATTAGAGTGGCTGCTATAAAAGACAGTGAGTACTGGCAAGCATGTGGAGAGAGGGCAACCCTTGTGCATTGTCGGTGGGAATGTTCTATATGATCCAGTAACCACTTCTGGATATATACCCAGAAGAATTCAAAGCAGGGTCTCAGAGATATCTGTACACTCCTGTTCACAGCAGCATTATTCACAATAGCTAAAATGTGGAAGCAACACAAGTGTCCATTGACAGATGAATGAATAAGCAAAGTGTGGTATATGCATACAGTGAAATATTATTCAGCCTTAAAAAGGAAGGAAATTCCTACCTGTGCTACATGAATCTTGAGTGCATTATGATAAATGAAATAAACCAGTCATAAGACAAATACTATGTGGCTCAACTTTATGAGATAAGAGTAGTTAAAATCATGGAGTTATTGTTTAATGGGTGTAGTTTCACTTAAAAGATTGAAGAGTTATGAGGGTGATGATTATACAACATTATGGATATATTTAATACCACTGAACAATGTACTTGGTAATTATTAAGGTGAAGTTTGTGTATTTTAAAAATATCAAAAAATATTTGAACTAAAATGAAAATACAACATAATCAAAATTTGAGGTCACAGTGATAGAAATATTCAAAGGGGAATTTATAATATTGAATGCATGTATTAACAAGAAAGTTCTGAAGTTTATTATCATCTAAGCCTAGGAAACCAGAAAAAAGAAGAGCAAACTAAATTCAAAACAAGCATAAGAGGAGAAATAAGATCCATGCTAATAAAAGCTAATGCAGAAATCAATGAAAACAGGAAATAAAGTAGAGAAAACCAATATCATTACAATCAACAAACCTCTAGCTCAGCTAACAAAGAAAAAAAGAGACCCAAGTTAATAATATCAGAAGTGAAAGAAGAGTGTTGCTACCGGTCTCATGGTTATCAATAGGATCATTGAGGAATTCTAGGGAATGAGGTCATAGAGGACTACTATGAACCATGCTATGCCCACAGACTTGGTAATCTAGATGAAATAGACCAGTTCCTTGGAAGGCGCAATTTGTCACCAGTCACACAAAGAGAAATAGACAACCTACATCTAGTAAAGAAACTGAATTGATAATAACTTCCAAGCAGGAAACACCAGGCCAGGATGGGCTCACTGGTGAATTTCACCAAAGATTTAAGTAAGAAATCCAACATATTCTCTGCAATCTCTTCCAGAAGACAGGTGTAGAGAGAATACTTTCTGCACCATTTTCTGAGACCAACACTGGCCTAATACCAAAGCCTGAGAAAGACACAAGAAAACTATGGACCATTACCTCTCATGGATATAGATACAAATATACTCAATAAAATATCAGCAAACTGAACCCAGAAATGTATAAAAAGAATTATACACCATGACCAAGTCAGATTTATTCCAGATATGCAAGGCTAGTTTGACATTTTAAAATCAATTAATGTAATTCATCACATCAGCAGCTTAAAGAACATGATGTGATCATACCAATAGATGCAGAAAAGGCATTTGACAAAATCCAACATCCATCATGGTAAAAACTGTCAGCAAACTAATAATAGGGGAACTTTGCCAATTTGATTTAAAAATCTACAAAAAGCTTAAAACTAACATACTTAATAGTGAACAACTAGAGGCTTTCCCACTAAGATCAGAAAGACTAGCATTTCCCCACTTGCTATTCCTTTTCAACATCACAGTTCAATTCCTACCTAATTCAGTAACAGAAGAAAAGAAAAAAATGGTATATAAGTTGGGAAGGAATAAATGAAGCTGTTCACAGATGACAGGATTGTCTATGTAGAAAATTCAAAATAATAAAAAACTTACCAGAACTAATAATTGATTATAGCAAGGTTAAAGGATACAACGTTAATATGTTAAGTGAATCAGTTTCTATGCATCTGCAATGAACAAATAGAATGTGAAATCAAAAACAATACCATTTGCTTTAGGATCCACCCAAATGAAATACTTGGATATAAGCAAAATATGTGTAAGGTACATGAGGAAAATTTGAAAAACTGATGAAAGATATCAAAGAAGGCAAAATAGATGGAGAGAGATTATTTGTTCATGCCAGGAAGACTGAATGTTGTGAAAATCTCAGTTGTTCCCAACTTAATCCATAGATTCAACAATCCCAGTTAAAGTGTCAGCAAGTAATTTTTATGAATATCTACAAGCTGATTCTAAATTTTCTATGGAGAGGCCAAAGATCCAAAATAGCCAACATGGTATCGAAGGAGAAGAACAAAGTCAGGGGTTTGACACTCTCGATTTCAAGACTTACTGTAAAGCTACAATAACCAAGATGGGGTGTTGTTGGTGAAAAACAGACCAATGAACCAGAACAGGGAGCCCAGAAACAGACCAGCACAACAGCGGTCAACTGATCTTTGACAAGGAGCAAAGGCAATTCAGTGGAAAAAGGCAGTCTTTCCAACGGATGGTGCTGAAACAATTGGACGTCCACAGGCAAAGAAATGAAGGTAGATGCAGACCTTACACCTTTTACAAAAGTTAACTCAAAATGGAGCACATATCTAAATGCAAAACACAAAACTAAACTATTTAGAAGGTAACATAAGAACAAATCTAGATGACCTTGGGTTTGGTTATGACTTTTTAGGTACAACACCAAAGGCATGATACATGAAAGAATTGAGAAACTGGACTTCATTAAAATTAAACTTCATTAAACATTTAACATTAATGTTTAACATTAAACATTGAATTTCATTAAAATTAAAGAGTTCTGCTCTGCAAAAGAGAGAGCTGTCTCTGTCAAGAGAGTGAAGAGACGAGTCACAGACTGGGAGAAACTATTTGTAAAAGACATATCTGATAATGTACTGCTATCTAGAATCTACAAAGAATTCTGAAAACAGCAAGAAAATGAACAAATTAGTCGAAAAATGGGCAAAAGGTCTGAATAGACAACACACCGAAGAAGCATACAGATGGCAAATAAGCACAAGCATCATATGTCGTTAGGGACTTGCCAATTAAAAACAACAATGAGATGCTTCACACCTGTGGGAATGGCAAAAATATAGAACAAACAACAGCAGTAGACGCTGGAGAGGATGTAGAGCGACAGGGGCTCTCATCATTGCTAGTGGGGATGCAAAGTGGCGGAGTCTGGTGGTTTCTTAGAAAACTAGACATACATTTACCATACAAACCTGCCATTGTGCTATTTATTTACCAAAGTAAGATGGAAACTTATGTCCGCATGAAAACCTGCACACAAATGTTTGTGGCAGCTTTATTTATAACAGCTAAAATTAGGAAGCTATCAAGATGTCCTGCTGCATGTGAATGCACCAGTTAACCATGGTTTGCATCTTGACAATGGAATATTATTCAGCGCTAAAAAGAAATGAGCTATCAAGCCATGAAAAGACATGGAGGAGGCTTAAGTGTGTATTCCTAAGTGAAGGGTGCCAGTTTGGAAAGGCTACCTACTGTATCGTTCCAGCTATATGACATTCTGGAAAAGGCAAAACTATGGAGACAATGAAAAGATTAGTGGTCGCCAAAGGTTGGGGGCGGGAGTGGGGATGAAGAGACGGTTGCAGAGGATTTGTGTGGGAGTGAAACTGCTCCGTGTTGATATGGGGATGATGGACACACTCGTCACACCTGTACATGTACGACACCAAGGATGAAATCTAACATGAACTCTGGGCTTTGGTGAAGAGGATGCCTCCATGCAGCTCGTCAATTATAACCACTGTCCATGCGGTGCTCCTGGTGGGAGAGGCGGGAACATGGGAATGCGGTGCTTCCTGCAGAATTCTGCTATGAACCTCAAGCTGCTTGGGAAGACTGTTAAATCACTTTAAGAACAGGTATATGTTGCACATAGAAAAATGCAGCCAAGATTCTCTTTTTTAAGTCTTTCCATTTTGATTTGAAGAAAATTAAAGCATCTTGCCATGTACTTTGTTTCACTTAACAGATTGTTGATAGGAAATTTTGTTAAATAAAACCACTCGAGTCAGATTTTCCAATTGATTTCTAATTTTTTATGAATAACAGAGCACTCTTTCCTGAAAAAATATTCAGGGAAGATTCATCACCTGTTAGCTTCAATTTCTGAGCCTCAGTGTCATGTCAGGGTTCTGCTTCCAGTGAATATTCAAGTCAGCAAACATGTTTTGAGTCCCTGTTAGTTTGGTGTGTTGAGGAAAGACATGCTTGAGTTTGAACCTCAGCTTTTCCACTTGCTGATGATGTGATCTGGTGTAGGTCGTTTTACCTCTCAGGACCTCAGGTTTCCCTTCTACAAAAGGGAATAGAAATACTGGATATGGAATAATGGAAAATGGAATACAAAATGCACAGTCTGAGTGGTGCGTGTATCTTGTCATTGTTTGCCCCGATGACCTTACCAGCCTGAAAACCGCAGTGCCACACAAGTGGCACATGTTCAGGTTAGCACGCGAGAGCACCCTGTGCCCTGGCACATCCTCCAAGTAGGGACAATCAGAGTCCTTGTGGGGTGCTCACTTCAGTTCAGTCGCTCAGTCATGTCCGACTCTTTGCGACCCCATGGACTGTGGCACACCAGGCTTCCCTGTCCATCACCAACTCCAACTCCCAGACCTCGCTCAAACTCATGTCCATCGAGTCAGTGATGCCATCCAACCATCTCATCCTCTGTCGTCCCCTTCTCCTGCTGTCAATCTTTCCCAGCATCAGAGTCTTTTTCAGTGAGTTGGTTCGCCGCATCAGGTGGTCAGTGTATTGGAGTTTCAGCTTCAGCATCAGCACCAATGAATATTCAGGACTGATTTTCTTTAGGATTGACTGGTTTGATTTCTTTGCTGTCCAAGGGACTCTCAAGAGTCTTCTCCAACATGGTTCAAAAGCATCAGTTCTTCGGTGCTCAGCTTTTTTTAGGGTCCAACTCTCACATCCATAATGACTACTGGAAAAACCATAGCTTTGATCAGATGGACCTTTGTCAGCCAAGTAACGTCTCTGCTTTTTAATATGCTGTCTAGGTTGGTGATAACTTTTCTTCCAAGGAGCAAGCGTCTTTTAATTTCATGTCTGTGGTTACCATCTGCAGTGATTCTTGGGTCCCAAAAAAAGAAAGTCTTGTCACTGTTTCCATTGTTTCCCCATCTATTTGCCATGAAGTGATGGGACCGGAGGCCATGATCTTAGTTTTCTGAAAGCTGAGTTTTAAGCCAAACTTTTTTGCTCTCCTCTTTCATTTTCATCAAGAGGTTCTTTAGTTCTTCTTCACTCTCTGCCATAAGGGTGATGTCATCTGCATATCTGAGGTTATTGATATTTCTCCCGGCAATCTTGATTCCAGCTTGTGCTTCATTCAGCCTGTCATTTCACATGATGTATTCTTCATATATGTTAAATAAGCAGGGTGACAATATATAGGCTTGACGTACTCCTTTCCCGATTTGGAACCAGTCTGTTGTTCCATGTCTGGTTCTAACTGTTGTTTCTTGACCTGCATACAGATTTCTCAGGAGGCAGGTAAGGTGGTCTGGTATTCCCATCTCTTGAAGAATTTTCCACAGTTTGTTGTGATCCACACAGTCAAAGGCTTTGGCATAGTCAATAAAGCAGAAGTAGATGTTTTTCTGGAACTCTTGCTTTTTTGATGATCCAAGGCATGTTGGCAATTTGATCTCTGGTTCCTCTGCCTTTTCTAAATCCAGCTTGAACATCTGGAAGTTCACAGTTCACATACTGTTGAAGCCTGGCTTGGAGAATTTTAAGCATTACTTTACTAGCGTGTGAGATGAGTGCAATTATGCGGTAGTTTGAACATTCTTTGGCATTGCCTTTCTTTGGGATTGAAATGAAAACTGACCTTTTCCAGTCCTGTGGCCACTGCTGAGTTTTCCAAATTTGCTGGCATATTGAGTGCAGCACTTTCACAGCATCATCTTTTAGGGGGTGCTAGAGGAGAAGGCAATGGCACCCCACTCCAGTACTCTTGCTGGAAAATCCCATGGATGAAGGAGCCTGGTAGGCTGCGGTCCATGGAGTCACTAAGAGTCGGACACGACTGAGCGACTTCACTTTCACTCTTCACTTTCACGCATTGGAGAAGGAAATGGCAACCCACTCCAGTGTTCTTGCCTGGAGAATCCCAGGGATGGGGGAGCCTGGTGGACTGCCATCTATGGGGTCACACAATGTCGGACACGACTGAAGTTTTAGCAGCAGCAGCGTGTGAGAAATACTAAAGCCAGAGCTGTGTCTTGTCCTCATAGGCTTCCTGACCACTAGGGCTTTTCGGTGAGGGTTTTCTCTCCTAGGCCATCCCAAATATAGAGACATTGGTGGCACTAGTGGTAAAGAACCTGCCTGCCAATTCAGGACAGGCAGGAGACTCAGGTTCGATCCCTGGGTTGGGAAGATCCTCTGGTGAAGGGAATGGCAACCCACTCCAGTATTCTTGCCAGGAAAACCACATGGGCAGAGGAACCTGGTAGGTTATAGTCTGTGCAGTTGCAAAGAGTCGGATATGACTGAGCATCTGAGCAGCATGAAAGATGACAGAAAAGGAAGCAAAGAATTGTGTTTTGGTTTAACTGGGCAGGAAGTGAAGGAGGGGGTATCAGGTGGAGAAGGCAGCTTTGCTAGACCTGGGAGAATGGACCCAGGGGAACTCTTGTACAGGGTGCCCAGAGCACCAGGAGGAGGCTGCTGCAGCCGGCAGGAGCCGGTGTCCAGCGGTCCAGCTGCATTGAATCTCCCGGTCTCCACGTGTGTGGGGGTCTCACAGCTCTCCTAAGGGATGGAACCTGGGCCCATCCACGCCAAGTACCCTCCTTTTCTTGCCCATCTGTTCTGTGAGGCTCTGCTCCACCACCAACCTGCCACGCCGTGAGCGCATTCCCAGGACAAGTCCAAGGGGAGGTGGTTCCCACAATCCCTTTGGAATTATTGGAAAGGCAGGCCACAGTACTGTACCTTGAGCCGGCCTGGTGGGGGACAACGTCTGCTACGACATCGGACAAGGAGAAAACTGAGGCTTAAAGCAATCAGGCAACTTCTCAAGAGTCAGCCTGTAGATGGCAGTCTGCAGTGACACTTGGCCCCGACTCCACGGCCCTCATTCTTCCCTTGTGACCTTGGTGCCTTTCTCCCCTGCCAACTCCCAGCGAGGACGTGCCCTGGGAGGCCAGACAGACGCAGAGGCTGCCCGTCCCTACAGAGACCCCGCCAGACGGGAAGAGGGAAGGGTGGCCGGAGTGGCCCTCGTGTCTGCGTAAGGCTGCAGCTCCTGCAAGACCAGAGGGGCACGTTGGCCTGTGGGCTCCTCCTGCCCGGCACGAGCAGCAGAGCCCCAGGGGCCTGCCCTCTGTACTGTTCTGTGCTTTCACTTCGAGTAGTCCCTGCTGCTCGGCGGGACTGTAGGGACTTCCCACGTTTCGGTGTGGTGCTTTGTCAGGACCACACTCATTAAAAATGAAATGCTGGGTTGTGAGCACTTTTTGCAGAGATTTTAAAAGTCTGTGGGCGTACATGACACATGACTTTTTAGAAAATAATTTCAGTAACAAGACAAAAAGTGTGTTTTACCTCATCGCTGTAAGTTGTAACGGTCACAAACATTCCCAGACCAGGAGCAGATTCAAGGAAGTCGTGTCTGCCTAAGTCCCATTGTTGTATTTTGAAACTCCCTGTTTCAAAGATATGACATTTATTATAAAATAAATTAATAGTTATACATGATTACTGAGAAATGAAGTCTTCAAATTGTCCAAATCAGAAAAATGCTGCTATTTTGAACAGCTTAGTCACATATAGATCTGAGAGTTGGACCATGAAGAAGGCTGAGTGCCAAAGAATTGATGCTTTTGAACTGTGGTGCTGCAGAAGACTCTTGAGAGTCCCTTGGACTGCAAGGAGATTAAACCAGTCCATCCTAAAGGAAATCAGTCCTGAATATTCATTGGAAGGGCTGATGCTAAAGCTGAAACTCCAATACTTTGGCTACCTGATGCGAAGAGCTGACTCACTGGAAAAGACCCTGACCTTGGGAAAGATTGAAGGCAGGAATAGAAGAGGGTGGTAGAGGTTAAGATGGTTGGATGGCATCACCGATTTCGTGGACATGTGTTTGAGTAAGCTCCGGGAGATAGTGAAGGACCTGAAAGCCTGGCGTGCTGCAGTCCATGGGGTCACAAAGAGTCGGACACTATTGACTGACTGAACAACAACTTGTCTTGGTGGTCAGCTCCTGTAGCAGCGTTGGAAGATTCTGGAATGTAGAATTTTGGGTGCAATTCTCTTCATTGTTCACCAGTCACTTTGCCACTCCAGACCTCAGCATTGCATCTCTCCGAGGTCTGCTGAGAATAATGAGCCCACAGAAGCTTTGCCCCTGGAGGGTAATGTCCTGTGGCAGGACTGCCCCTTGCCCACAGGCCTCCTGCCTCTGTCCCCCTCCTGCAGCTTCGCCTCCTTGCTTCTGGCGCAGTGTCAGAGAAGCTTTGCCTGACTTCCCCACGGAATCCGTGCACGCCCCCACACTCCTGCCCTGTCACTTGCTTCCTCTTACAGCATATTTAGCATCTTTGACGTTTTATGTTTCCTTGTTGTCTGTTCTCTGTGAGAACGAAGACACTGTCCTTGTTGTTCGTCTCTCCTCAGCTCCTCCAGCTGCTGTTACCCCCTTGAAGGGAGCTGCTCATCATGTAGCCGTCGGATGACCCACTGGCTCTAAAGGACAGCTGACTCCCCAGCAGCCCAGGGTTGAACTGTGCGGGTCAGTGTGTGTTCTGTGTGGGGTTTCTTCAGTGTAGTAAATACACACCACTGCACGACTCACGGCTGCTTGAACCTGGGGGTGTGGGCCCGCAGACGTGGGGGGCCGCCTGCAAGTTACACGTGGATTTCTACCTGCTTGGAGGGTCAGCGCCCCCCCATTCTGTAAAGGACTGGAGTCAGGGGACGTGCTGGGGAGGATTACAGAGAGGCAGGAGGAAGCAATCTTTAAATCTGCGCATGGGGTGTTCTGGTCACCCCCTCTGAGCAGCCTGTGCTTGCCACAAACCAGAACAAACATAGCAAAACCTTTGCAAACCCAACCATGGTGTGGAAAACACCCAGGTTTCAGATTGGCCTCTGGGTAGCACACGACCAGGGTAGGCCAGGATAGTGGTACAGAGCCTCAGGAGAAAGACATTAGGGTGTGTCACCCGAATCTAAATGGATTGTGCGTGTTTAGTCACTCGATCATGTCCGACTCTTTGTGACTCCATGGACTGTAGCCCTCCAGGCTCCTCTGTCCGTGGGCTTCTCCAGGCAAGAATAGTGGATCGGGTTGCCATTTCCTTCTCCAGGGGATCTTCCCAACCTACGGATTGAACCCCTGTCTCTTACAGCTCCTTCACTGGGAGCCAGGTTCCTTACCACTAGTGCCACCTGGGAAGCCATAAATGGGTTGACTACTTGCTAAAATAAAATGTTTAAATAGGAACCAATGTTATAACACAATACTCAAAATGTCTAGGATACATTACAAAATTACAGAGCATATGAAGAACTAAGAGAACTTCGCCTTGCGTGAGAAGAGACAGCTAATAGACCCCAGCATCAAAATGACATAGAGTTGAAATTATCTGACAAGAATTTTAAAGTCACCATAAAAATACATCAGTGAGTTTGAACATCCTTAAATGGAAAGGTAGGAAGTCTCAGAAAAAGAGTAGAGACATAAAAGGAAAAAAGGACACATTAGAACAGGAAAAACACAGTATCTGAAGTTGAATGGACTCAATAAAAGAGTGAGATGAGAGAGGAAAGACTTGGCGAACTTGAAACTAGATCAATGAAATAATCAAATCTGGTCAATGGAGACCAGAGAAGATGGGGACAGAGAAGAACCTCAAACAACCCCATGAACCCATGGGGCAGTAACCAAAGGTCTAGGATTTGTGAGGCTGGAGGAGAGGAGAGAGGGGAGGGGCTGAGAGGGAGGAGCGACCCCCCAAACTGGGTGAGAGAGAAATGCCCACAGACTCAAGAGGCTAAGCAGACCCTACAAGGCCAGACTTCCCAGATTCACCACCAGACGGCATGATTAAACTTCTCAAGACCATGGAAAAAAAGACCTGTGGAAAATAGGGGAAATAGCCAGAGAGAAACTGCATTGCTGAGGAGGGAAAACTACCTGAGTAACAGCGGACCTCTCATCAGAATGTGGAAGCCAGAAGGAAGCGACACACTTCCAAGTGCTGAAAGGAGAAGAAATTGTCAAACAATTCTATACTCACCAAAGATACCATTCAGAATGAAGGCAGAGTATTCTTAAGGTCAAGGAAAACTAGGAAGACGTGTCACTAGAACACCTGCTGTAAAAAGATTGCTAAAGGAACTTCTTAAAACAGAAAGAAAGTGGTAAGAAGGAAATTTGGAATAGCAGGAATGAAGGAGGAAAAATGGGAAGGTCCACCCCAGGGAAGGGAAATCGCAATAGAATTTTATCTTCCATTAAAAAAAAAAAAAAAGTTGTTTGACAGTTGAAGGGAGGTAGGTTAAAAGTAAAAGGATAAAAAAGATTTATCATTGCAACAATCAAAAGAAAGCTCCTGTGGCTCCATAAATATCAGATAAGACTCCACAGCAGAGGAAGTTGCGAAGGACACAAGGGGCCTCACGTGACGACAAAGGGGTCAGTTCAGTGTGAAGACACGACCATCCCAAATGCTTCAAAACAACGGGAGGTGAAACTGCTGAAAGAGACGCGGACAAGTCCACCGCACCCTGAGGGCTGCCTGCACTTCTCGGCACGCTGGGGTTGCTGGCCGTGCAGGAGCTGACTCTCACCGTCCCCTGCCTGCTTGGCATTCCCACGTGTCTCCCCAGACAGCAGGGTACACATTGCTCTTCAGGTGTACGTGGACGTCTCACCAAGTTGGGCAACAAAGCCCCGAGCCTGCCCCAGCACCTTTGCTGAAGCTGCTGAGTGTTCCTGGAGGAGCACATGGCCAGGCAGGTGGCTTTCCAAGCCCGCGGGCACCTGGAAACATCTGCCTCGTGACTCCTGTCCTCCCAGAGGACCGGGGCACCTGGGTCTCCTGGGGGCCTCCTTCTGTCCCTCCCACCTCGCCCATGCGGACCTGCTCAGCGTCTCCCCCTTTCACCACGAGCACCCTGGCCCCTGGCTGCCTGCCGCCCCCACCTGCCCCCTGGCCTGTCAGCAGCCGCCCTCCCGCCCCCAGGGCTCTGCTGTGGTCACAGTCCCCACACTCGCCACCCACGCTCGTCCTGTCCACGAGCCGCCCCCACCCGGGGCCTGGAGACACGCCGTGTCCCCTTCCGCAGGCCCCCTGCGGGACACAGAGGGAGGTCGAAGCTTGGTGAGGCTCTTCGGGGTGACTGGAAATCAGTCCTGAATGTTCATTGGAAGGACTGATGCTGAAGCTGAAACTCCAGTACTTTGGCCGCCTGATGCGAAGAGCTGACTCATTGGAAAAGACCCTGGTGCTGGGAAAGATTGAAGGCGGGAGGGATGACAGAGGATGAGATGCTTGGATGGCATCACCGACTCGATGGACATGAGTTTGAGCAAACTCAGGGAATTGGTGATGGACAGGGAGGCCTGGCGCGTGCGGTTCATGGGGTCGCAAAGAGTCGGACATGACTGAGCGACTGAACTGAACTGAACTGAACTGAACGTGTTCCCGGTACATGTTCAGTGAAGCACTCTGAACGGCTGTGCGCCCACGGCCCGGGGTTCCCGGCCCCGGGAGGCGTCATGCCCCATGGCCGCCACCAGGGGGCAGGAGAGCAGCACTGCTGGCGGGCGAGTGGGCGCGGACAGGACGGTCCCGCGGAGGCGCGCAGAGCCAGCCCGCTGCCTGCCCCGTATCCCCCTGTGGTGTGATGACCCAGTGACCACTGGTGCACGGCTTAATGCAGAGCGTAGCACATGGTGAGCCTGATGCAAGAACTCGATGAACTCTTCCTTAGTTGTTATTGGGCTTCTCACATGCGGTGGTGTTTCCTGTCAACTCCCATTAGGTCCTACAACCCTGCAAAGTCGGTATAATAATACCTACATTTACAGCGGAGGAGAGCGTGAGCTGGAGAGCTTACTGACTTACCGATGCCCTCCAGACCGCAACAGGAGCGTGTGCGCTCTCTGCAACTCCATGGACGGTAGCCCACCAGGCTCTGTCCATGGGATTTCCCAGGCAAGAATTCTGGAGTGGGTTGCAGTGCCCTTCTCCAGGGGATCTTCCTGACCCAAGGATCAAACTTGACTTTCCTGTATTGGCACCTGGGTTCTTTACCACTGGGCCCCCAGGGAACTCCTAAAGCTAGATGACACGGGGTGAAAACAAGTGAAAATCGCATGGGCTGATTCTCTCAGGCTTGGCCCTGGTGGTGTGGCGGGTGTGCTAACTCTCCCTGCAGAGCTTCTGCCCTGACCTTGCCCTCCAGGGGCCTCCAGCCCTGGCAGGGAGCCAGGCTGCCTCCCAGAACCCCTTCCCCCATGGTGCGCCTATTGAGATTCTCAGCTCTCTCCCCACCTCCCCCAAAGGTGCGGCTATTCAGACTCTCAGCTCTCCCCACCCCGAGGCAGCTGTGTCTTCTGCTCCAGACTCAAATCCTGGAGGCTGGAGCCCAGGGCCATTTGAGCTGAAACTGGACAAGTGAGACAAAGCCGTGGTGGGAATTTCAGAAAGTAAAAGCCCCACCACAGGCTTCTGGTGCTCGGTGTTACCCTTCCAGGCTTTCCCAAGGGGACACATAGGATATTTTATAAAAAATGAGGTCATACTGCACAACTCTGACTTGATTTTTCCACCAGCTTTTTGCAGCCATCCTTGTATGTCCTTAAATGCTCTTCTGTAACTTGACTGAGGTCTGTTCAGAGAGCTGAAGAGAGAACCACGTCATGTCCAGCACTGAGCCCGGAGCTCTGCAGACACGAACTGGCACCACCGTGTCAGGGGAGGCAGGGCAAGAGCCAGGACGGCCGCTGTGCGGGGGTCACTCAGACCAGCTGTCCGGGCGACCCGGGAGCAGCCTGGCATGAAGGCAAGTGCTTTTGAGGCCATCGTGGACACAGAGCGGCCCCTTCCAGGTGCCCCAGGCTCCCGGGCGCCTTGGCTTCCTTCCAGCCTGTGAAGCTGGCTGCGGTTCTTTCTGTGCAGAAGCGGGGGGGAGCCCTGGGCCGTTGACACCGAGCACAGGCGCGCACACTTCCTACGCTGCATGCCCCATCGGGCCCAGCCAACCGGCAGTCCCCACCAAGTCTGTGGCCAAATCAGAGCCAACCTCCGGAACGCCCCGGCGCCCCTCAGCGCCCAGCCCTCCAGCCTCCACCCTGTGAAGACGCAGCATGTGGTGTCTATACTCTGTTCCGTGCGCATCCGCCTGTGAAAGTGCTCGGCCTGCGTGCGGGGTCTGCCATGCGGGCCAGGTGCCCACCGCCCCTGTCGCTGCCGTCAGTGTCCTGTCCCGCGAACGGATGACTGACTCCTCCTCGCCAGCCTGGGCACGGCAGGGTCCCGGTGTGGGCCCTTTTGGGTTGCGCTGCTCTGAAGGGTCTCCTGAGCTCATGTGTGCGTTTCTGTTGGGCGAGTCCGTGTACCCGGATCCAGGCTGGGCATCTTCCGGGGGCGCCACGTGGGTCGGGGTGAGGGCTAGGCCTGGAGCCAGGGGGCTACACCTGCCGACCCTCCAGCTACTTCCTGTTTTCCAACCCGTGGGTGTGTAGCAGCGTCTAGGGCTGGGGTTTGAGTCGCCTGCTGGACGTGGAGTCAGCGCCCTGCCGCCCACCCCTGGCCGTTCCGGCCTCTCCTCTCCTGTGGGGCAGCTGCTGCTCCCCAGCCGGGCCTCCTCCCCTGACCACAGGACTGTCCTCCATGCTGGCCCCTTGGGTGCAGAGGCGTGATCTTCCTTGCACACTCGCGCTACTGTCAGAATCACGGTGCTGCCAGGAGAGGCCGGCAGAGCAGATGCTTCTCTGGTACCTGGGCCCTCGGATCCCTGGTGTCTGCAGGGGGCCTGAGGCAGGTGGGCATGCCGGCAACACAGGGCATGAAACCCTTGCCCTGGAGACTTGTTTGGAAACCAGTCAAATCTGTCGTGTCCCTTCATTCTGCTTCTCTTAGCCCTTCTTAGCAATGCTCTTTAATAACAAGCTCCGGGTTTTTTTTAATGAACTTGGGCAGCAAGGTCTCTCGGGGGAGAAAGAGGAGAGGGACGAGGAACTCCAGGGAGCGTCAGCTCAGTGACCGCCCAGTGGGCACTGCGGCCCCCTGCTTGCTGGTCCCTGCGGACACTTTAAACCGAGCTGTGAGTTCCTACAAAGGCAGATGCCAAGTGAGGGGAGAGGTGCCATGCAGCGCAGTGACCACGTGTGGAGACTGTTCATTAAAAGGAAAGTAATGAGGGAATTCCCTGGAGCTCCAGCCCTTAGGCCTTCGCTCTGACTGCCGGGGGCAGTCCTTGGCTTGGTCGAGGCAAAAAGACCCTGCGTGCCCCGGGCCCCGGCCAAGAAAAGGAAGGAATTAGAAATCAGAAGCTCTGAAGTCTCGCTCCTGGTCGCGTTTTGAAATGTCCTTGGACGTGACTCTGGCGCTGGGCCAGCTCCCGGGTTCTGTAGTTTCTTTCCTTCAAGCGCAAAGCTTCCCGAAGACCAGGAGGCGGAGGAGGAGGAAGTCAAGGAGGAGGAGGACCATCGCTCCTCACCGCACGGGAGCGTGAGGCCTGGGCGCCTCTGAAGCCTCACCCCCGCCCGAGCCAAGGGTTCCAGCACAAGTGGTTCATCACAGGGGCGCCCGCCCAGGAGAGGGAGGGAGAGAGGCCAGGTGAGGGGAGCCTCTAGGTGAGGCCCCGGCTGGGAGCTCAGAAACCTGAGCCAGAGCTCCCGCCACCGAGCGGACACCAGTGGGTACGGGCAGCTCTCAAACCCTGCACCCCCACACCGGGGGCGGTCTGAGCCGCTTACCCTTTTAACCTTCAACACAGGAATTCCAGGCTCTTCTCAGAAATTTCCTCCCTTTCAGGGAGGGGTTGGAGCCAGAGTTGAGGCCACCCTGTTTCCCAGGAAGCTTCGGACAGACCCTGGGAGGCCAAGCTGGCCAGGTTGGAGACAGAGTCCAGGAGGGTGGGAGGAAGCCCGCACGCACACCTGTGGCCGTCAGGGGCCCAGCCAGCTGCTCCAGCTCACAGGTGAGGAGACGGGGCTCAGAGTCAACAAGCGTCGGCGACAGAATCACCGCCTGCACTCCGCTGCCTGCCTGTGGTGCCCTCAGCGGCCTCCCCTGGGCACCGGGCAGCTGGCTGCTCTGATGCCCTGCAGCCTATTTTTAGCCCCCAGGAGCAAAAACACGTTTTCGGGTCTAGAGTTGACCAAATGGCTCTAAGGTCATCTCCCTTCATCATTCTGGAAGCTGTTTCCCCGGCCTCCTCTGGAACTCTGAGCTGGAAGGAGAGAAGGTGGAGCCGCCGTGAGCTCTTCCTGGACACAGGGTGTCTGACAAGATCTCAGGTCCCCACAGATCCCCAGAAAGGTTTAACATCTGTTTCCCCACTGTGGTGATCTAAGCATTAATTATAGCGTGTTCTTGATTGGCACTTCTTAACCAAGTAGGATTTGACCCGTGTGCTTGTGTTCGAGTGTCGCTCAGCGAAAGTCAGGATGAGACGGGCAGCAAAGGTTTAGCGCGAGTTCGGTGAGGCAGGGAGGTGGAGCAGGCAGCCTCACCACGCAGAGCCTGCTGCGGTCGGGAATGCACACTGCCAGCAGCCGGCTGAGGTGTAGACAACCGTGAGGCTTGCAACACACAGTGAACAAAGGCAGGGTAAGGAGTAGAGCAAAGTCTGTTATCAAGGGGATTTTTAAAGGAAATGTTTTAAGAATTGTATTTGGGGGTATGTTGTTATACTATTTAGCGCCTCAAAGAAGTGGGCTTATGACTGAAGATCTGATCATAATTAAAGGAAAAATAATGACAAGAATAGAGACTTAAGTGATGGCCCATCATATTCAAAATTCTTTTAAAAGAAGTTCATAAAAGTAGGAAACATCTCCAAAACATCTATTACTAAAGCTGGCCTCGGTGATTTTTGTGTCTCTTTAACTCTGGTAATGTTTATTTTCTTAAAATCTACTTTGACTACACCAACTTTGGTTTGGTTTATATTTACAAGTTATGTCTTTTCCTATGCGCTTACTTCCAACCTTTCCATATATTTAAAGTGGTTTGTTTAGAAACCACACATAGTTGTTTTTTTTTAAGGAAATAAATTAGTTGTCTTGCTTATTTTTGGCCAGGCCGGGTTTTTGTTACTGTGCAGAGCGCAGGCCCTCAGGCTGGGCTCCGCAGCTGCAGCCCTGGAGCTTCAGCTGCTCCATGGCATGTGGGATCTTCCCAGACCAGGGATCGAACCATGTCCCCTGCACTGGCAGGCGGATTCTTACTGTGCCACATGAGTTTTTTTTTTTTAGTTTAGTATGACAATCTTTGTCTTTTCATTGGAGAATTTTGCCCATTTACACTTGAAAGTGAAAGTGCAAGTCGCTCAGTCGTGTCTGACACTTTGTGACCCCATGGACTACACGGTCCATGGAATTCTCTAGGCCAGAAGATTGGAGTGGGTAGCCTTTCCCTTCTCCAGGGGATCTTCCCAACCCAGGGATCAAATTGGGGATTCCTGCATTGCAGGCAGATTCTTTACCAACTATCTTTAATGTAATGTAAAATGTAGCTGGGTTTGAGCCCGCCATATTGCTATTTGCTTTTCATTTGTCCTACTTGTTCCTTTTCCCCTTCTTTCTTGCCTTTTTTAAAAAATTGAGTATTTCTTCCATTTTTCTCCTTTAGCGTATTATATATTCTGAGACTCTAGGACCATATTCTCTTTTAGAGAAAAATTGAAACATATGTCCTGACATGTTTCCACATTTTCCCTGTAGTTGCAGTAGACACTGAGTAGCTGACTCTGACTCCGTGTAACTGCTGGGGGCGGTGGCTGAGGGGACCTCAGGGCGGGGGACAGAGACCAAGGCGGGCAGGTTGGTGGGGGAGCGGGGCAGGACAAGGAGGGGTGTGAGCAGCCGTGTCCGTGGGCACAGGGATTCTCGGGAGTCCCTGACTCAGGGCCTGTTCCTGCGCAGCTGCCAGACGCCATCCTGCTGCAGCTGCTTCCTGCCTCAGACCCTCTCCTGGGCCAGCTGTTTCTCGGGCTTGTGTCGTGAGCACATCCAGGCCAAGTCCGCCCAGCTGGCGGACCGCCAGCAGGCAGGTGGGCAGGCCGCTCCTGTCCCTCTCCTCCTCCTCTGCCACTGCTAATGCAGGTGGGAAACCCCCCAGGTTACTAGGAGAACAGCCCGCTGCCGGAGAGCCGGGGGCTCGGAGCGTGCCCGGGGGCAAGAGACTCAGGGCCAGGGAACAGCAGCAAGCGCAGCGCCTTCTGTGTGTCTGCTGGGTTTCCAGGAGCCTTACAAGTATTGGGCCTGTCTTCATCACAACTTTATCCCACTTTGCAAATGGAGCAGAGAGGCTAGGAGCTTGCCCAGGGCAGATGGCAATTCCCAGCAGCTCTGGGTTAGATCCAGGCGGTTTTGTTAACTCCCCGCGGCCACAGACACAGCTTCTGCCCACAGCGACTGCAGCCTCAGTAGAGGACTTCACCTGCCTTCTCCCCATCCCTCACCCCAGGCTCTCACTCGGCAGTCTCTCTCTCTTTGCGTCCACACTTGCTGCATCTCCTGGGGTTTCTGCAGGATGAGTTATGACACTTTGCAACAGAACACTCAGATGTGATGGCCAAGATAATTTGAGAGGAGAATTCAACAACGTTCAATGTAAGGTTGAGTTGTATGTAAAAATACATAATCAGCACCTGTGAAAATGCTACTAGATTGAGCTCCGGCTTCTCTTCTTGTGATATAAAATCGGTCTCCTGATTTTATGAGGCTGAAGTTCAGAAGACACCCTGACCTCTGCTGCTTTGTCTTGTGTTACTGAACCAGTCTAGAGACCTGGGTCATCTTTCAAGAATTCAACCACAATCAGCATGATTCATGGCATCAGAGATTGTTTAACTGAAGGAGACCTGACAACCGGAAAAACAAATCAAGCTTGGGTTCTGGGCTCTTGTGTCTGGCTTTCCTGTTTTATGAATTACGCAATTCACTTTTAAGCCTGTTTTCAAGTCAGTTTTGCATAATTTGATATGCAAAAAACGTCTCAAGAGAAAACTGTACAGGGTGATTCTCTCTGCCAAATAACTTATACGTCAAGAAGTTAGCATAATAACCTTAATAGCCATAAGACAGCATCCTGAGTTCAATGTTCAGCAGCTCATTTAACCCACCTGTTATCAGGGTGTTGCTCGGAATGTCTTCTATTATGCATTTCTCCTCTCGTTCCCCGACGTGGAAGTAAAAAGCAGTTGAGAGTGAAAAACAAAAACTCAAAAGAAATGTTAACTTGTGCATTTCTGTTGCTTTAGCCACCCTTGTACTGCTTCTTTAGAAACGGAGCAACTGCAGGTGATACTGCTTGTGGAGTGTTTGTATTTCCTTGGTTCGTTTTTTGTAAATTGATTTTTGTGAGAAGTGACACATGGTGGCTGCACCTGGCCAGGAGATTGCAAGTCCCAGGGAGCAGGATCAAAGTCGTCTGAACCCTGGGGCCTCGCTAAAGTGTGACATCAGAATTCCTTCGGACCTATTACTTTTAAGGATTTTGAAGTGCTCCAAGGGAATGAAAGACAAAGTGAGGCCAAGAGACAAGCCGAGGAGGACTCCCCAGAGCGCCACACCCAGCACACGCCCAGTGATGGCCCAAGCCGCGCAGCGGTGACCAGACCGGAACGGTTCTCTGGTCACTTCCGCTCGGTGGGCGGTGGGGGAGGGAGGCTGGTGAGGACGCAGGGAGGAGGAAGACGCAGGTGCTAAAGTGAAAGCTTCCTGCCTGGGACGGGGCGAGAGCCTGACTATGACCCCAGTCCTCGCCCCGAACAACTTTCCAAGGCTCTGTTTCCTGATTAAAAAGAGTTATAGTCACCTGGTGTGATTTACTACATTTCAGCTCTGGCAGCCAATGTTTTTCCTTTTCTTTTTTAAATAAAAGTTTATTCCCAGGTGACTCTAGTGGTAAAGTCACCTGCCAATGCAAGAGACAAGAGAGGCAGGAGACATGGGTTCAATCCCTGAGTTGGGAAGATCCCTTGGAGGAGGAAATGGCAACCCACTCCAGTATTCTTGCCTGGAGAATCCCATGGACAGAGAAGCCTCGAAGGCCACAGTCAATGGGATTGCAAACAGTTGGACATAACTGAGCGACTTAGCACAACACATTCTTAAATGTACACTAGGTTCCAAGATGACACTTCATTGTAGCTATAGGTGGCAACAGATGTTACAGCAGGGAGTCCAGATGTTTAAAGAAGCGTGGAACCAAGGGTCATCAGGCCCTGACTCTGCGCCAGGCACGCAGGGGCCTCCAGGACAAGGAGTGCGTGGCGGGGCGGGGCTGCACGCCGGCCTGGTGGGCCTGGTGTGGCAGCGGCCGCTGAGCACAGGTCCTCCACAGCGTCTCACCATGACCCCGCCCCGGCCCTCCTGGCCCTGTGGCCCGTCCTCGCCTGTGCTCAGGGACCGTGCTAGGTGCTCCCTGCCGGCCCCTCCTGGGCCTTGGTCTCCATCTGTCTGGGCCGGTACAGCTGCACACCACAGACATTCGTTTCTCACGGTCCTGGAGGCCGGCTGTGTCTGGTGAGGGCCTGCTTCTGTCCACAGATGGCCGCCCTCACGCTGGATCCTCACGTGGCAGGAGGGGCAAGGGAGCTCTGAGGGGCGTCCTGTGAGGGCAGTGGTCCCAGCCGTCACCTCCCAGGGCCCCCATCCTGACACCATCACGGGGGGGCGTCGGAATTCCAGCATACGGATTCAGACCATAGCAGCCACCAGGCTGTCCCTCAGAGAAGTGCTACAGGGGGTGTCCACAGTCTGAACACAGGCCTGTGAGCAGCGGCACAGGGGGCGTCCACAGTCTGAACACGGGCCTGTGAGCAGCGCCACAGGGGGCGTCCACCGTCTGAACACGGGCCGGTCTGGGCTGCCCCGTCCATACGTGCCTTCTCCGAGACTGAGGCGGCTCAGTCTCCTCACCCGCAGGACGGGGGTGATAATAGTTTCTGCCTCACAGGGCTTTGTAAAGCCCACGTGATACACGTGTGACGTGCTCAGAGTAGAATTCCTGGCTCGTGGGAACCTCCAGAATGTCTGCCGTTACTGTGTCACAGCCTGACCCCTGAAGACTGGTCCTGACGAGGCGTCTCTGCTCCAACTCCATGCACTTCCACCGAACTTTCATTATGGAATTTCAAGCACATAAAACCAGGGGGTTGTGCGATGAACCCCAATCTTATTTCATTTAACCGATACAGGCGCACTCACACTTTTCCTGGAGTATTTTTTTTTCTCTTTTTTTTTTTTTAAGAGACGGGGTCTCGCTATGTTGCCCAGGCTGGAGTACAGTGGCTATTCACAGGCGCGATCCCACTACTGATCAGCACGGGAGTTTTGACCTGCTCCGTTTCCGACCTGGGCCGGTTCACCCCTCCTTAGGCAACCTGGTGGTCCCCCGCTCCCGGGAGGTCACCATATTGATGCCGAACTTAGTGCGGACACCCGATCGGCATAGCGCACTGCAGCCCAGAACTCCTGAGCTCAAGCGATCCTCCAGCCTCAGCCTCCCGAGTAGCTGGGACTACAGGCGCGCGCCACCGCGCCCGGCTTCCTGGAGTATTTTAAAGCAAATTCTAGATCAGAGGTTCTTTTCCCTCATCAGTTTTCAATGTGCATCTTGGACCAATGGGACACTGCTGCCCTGTGGACCAGCTCTGAGGGCAAGGGTTGACTCCCTATCTAGAGGCTCCACTCGATCTGGGCTGAGAACCACATTGGGAGGAACAGGCGTGGGCATCCTGTTGCCTAGCAACACAGGCCGAGATATCAGTGGTCCTGCTCTGGTCATGGTGTACAAGCCTTTTCATATGCTGTTGAATTCAGTTTGCAAATATTTTGTTGATGATTTTTGCATAAGTGCTCATAAAAGATATTTGTCTGTAGTTTTCCTTTAGTGTCTTTGTCTGGTTTTGGTTCAGGGTAATGCTTCAAATAATGAGTTAGGAAGTATCCCCGCCTCTTTAAGTTTTTGTGAAAAGTTTGAGAAAGGTTGATATTAGATCCATGTTTCATGGAATTCACTGGTGAAGCCATTAGGTCCAGTTTCTTTGTTGAGAGTTTTATTATTGTTGTTATTACTGATTCAGTTTCCTTACTAGTTATGTTTCTATTCCTACTTTCTGTTTCTGCATGACCCAGTCCTGGTAGGCTTCGTATTCCCAGGAATTTGTCCATTTCAACCAAGTTATCTGATTGGTTTGTGTGCCATTGCTCATAGCACTCCTGTAACCCTTTTCTCCTGCAGGGTGGATTTTAATGTTCCTGCTTTCATTTCTGACTTTGGTAAGTTCAGTCTTCTCTCTTTTTTCCTTAGTCCTTCTGGGTAAAGGTTTGTCAGTTTTGCTGATGTTTTCAAAAAGCAAGCTTTTGGTTTCATTGATTTTCTTTACTGTTTTACTACTGTTTTTCTGTTCTCAGTTTTGTTTATCTCTGCTCTAATCTTTATTATTTCCTTCCTTCTGCTAGCTTTGGGTATAGTTCTTCTTCTTCTAGTTCCTTAGATTTTAAAGATATGTTGTTGACTTGACATCTTTCCTATTCTTAATGTGTTTATAGCTCTGTGTGTGTGTGTGTGTGTGTGTGTGTGTGCGCGCGCTCAGTCATGTCCAACTCTTTGTGACCCCGTGGCTGTAGCCCACCAGGCTCCTCTGTCCATGGAATTCTCCAGGTAAGAAATGCTGGAGTGGTTTGCCATTTCCTTCTCCAAGGGATCTTCCCAATGCAGGGACTGAACCCACATCGCTTGCATCTCCTGCATTGGAAGGCCGATTCTTTACCCCTTGCACCACTTGAGAAGCCCTGTTTATAGGCGCAATTTCCCCCATTAGCACTACTTTCACTGCATTCCATATGTTTTGGTCTGTTGTATTTTCATTTTCAACTTCCCTGGTGGCTCAGTGGTAAAGAATCCGCTTGCAATGCAGGAGATGTGGGTTCGATCCCTGGGTCAGGAAGATCCCCTAAAGGAGGACATAGCAACCCACTCCAATATTCTTGCCTAGAGAATCTCATGGACAGAGGAGCCTGGCGGCATGCATGCATGAATTTTCATTTGTTTCTAAGCATTTTCTAATTTCCTTGTGATTCCTTCTTTAATCCACTGGTTTAATAGTGTGTTGTTTAATTTCCACAAAGTTGTGAATGTTCGAATTTCACCTCTGTTGTTGTTGATTTCTAACTTCATCCTGTTGTGGTTGCAGAAGATACTTTGGATGATATCACCTTTTAAAATCGATTGAGACTTGATATGTGGCCTGGGCTTTCCTGGTGGCTCTGTAAAGAATCTGCCTGCAATGAAAGAGATCTGGGTTCAATCCCTGGGTCAGGAAGATCTCCTGGAGAAAGGAAAGGCACCCCACTCCAGTATTCTGACCTGGAGAATCCCATGGACAGAGGAGCCTGGCGGGCTGCAGTCCATAAGATCGCAAAGAGTTGCACATGACCGAGTGACTCGCACACACACACACACGCACGCACACGCGCGCACACATGCACGCACACGCACACGCGCACACACACGTGCACACATGCACACACACACACAGCCTGATGTGTGTTCTAGTCTGTAATGTCTTGTGTGCATCTGAGAAGACTGTGTGCGTGTTGTCGGTACCATGTTCCGCGCACTCCTGTTAGACCTAGGTAGCTTGCTGTGTTGGTTACGCCCTCCGCCTCCTCACTCACTTGCTGACTGGTTGCTCCGTCCATTACTGTGAGTGGGTATTGGAGTCGCCAACTATTATTGTCAAGCTATTTCTTCACTTTTGTCAATTTTTGCTTCATATATCTTTAATGTTTTATCATTAGGCGTGTAAATATTTGTAACTGTTATATTTCCTTGCTGTATTGAGAGCTTCATTAATGTTTAACGTGCTAGTTTCCTGTGACTATTTCTGACTCAAGGCTGGTTTTGCACGATGCTTGCAGAGCCACCCTTGCTCTCTCCTGGTTCCCGTTTGCAGGAGTGTCTTTTTCTGTCCTTTCAGTTTCAATTCCTCTGAGTCTTTGGATTTAAAGTGATTGTCTTGCAGACAAAATATAGTTGGGTCATGTGTTTTTATCCATTCTGCCAGTGTCTGTCTTTTGATTAGAACATTTAATCCATTTCCACGTAAAGTAATGGCTAATAGGGAGGGACTTCTGTCATTCTGCTGAGCGAAGACTTTCCAAGGACCCAGAGGAGGAGGAGAGATTGCCTATACAGGAGTGTTTGTGGGAAAGACAGCAATTTCTCAGCAGTAGGCAAGGGAGTCAGAAGGCAGCCCAACAGAGCTTCTAACATGCTGAGAGCAAAGAGCTGGCAACCCAGAGTCGTGACCTCAATATCGTCTTTCAAGAATGAGCGCTTAGATACATTTTCAGATCAACAATAACTGAGAGACTTTAACGCCAAGGGACTTTAAAAGACGTGCTTCAGCACAAAAGTATCTCCTAGCTCTGTCCTCTGAAAAAGCTTAAAGGCAACAGCAGCCCAATAGAAAACACTTTTTACACCAGGCTTTCATATGAAGGAACTAATGTTATTCTGCCCAACAGACACAGGAGTTGGAAGACAGGGGAAGATGACGCAGCAGGAAACACTTGGGAGGTGAGAATCTGTCTCTCACCTGGACAACTGCTGGGCCAGAATCCTCTGATGTGACAGTCTGGAAACTCTGGAGTCTTCTGGAGGCTTGCAGCTTCCAGGGGAAGCCTTGAATGGCAAAGTGTAGTTAATTTTGGTCAATCTGAACTCTGAGTGGGTACCCCTGAGTACCCCTCAACCACCCCTCAGCCCTGAGTCACTAGATGGGGGGCCATGCGTCTGCTACTTGAGCACCCTACACACAGCTTGCAGGAACTGGGGTGGGTACAAAAGACCCTGTACAGATACGGGGGCCAGACGTCCTAGAGCGTGAAGTCAGTGGGCCTTAGGAAGCATCACTACAAACAAAACTAGTGGAGGTGATGGAATTCCAGCTGAGCTATTTCAAATGCCGAAAGATGATGCTATGAAAGTGCTGCACTCAATATGCCAGCAAATTTGGAAAACTCTGCAGTGGCTGCAGGACTAGAAAAGGTCAGTTTTCATTCCAATCCCAAAGAAAGGCAATGCCAAAGAATGTTCAAGCTACCACACAATTGCACGCATCTCACACCCTAGCAAAGTAATGCTCAAAATTCTCCAAGCTAGGCTTCAACAGTATGTGAACTGAGAACTTTCAGATGTTCAAGCTGGATTTAGAATAGGCAGAGGAACCAGAAATCAAATTGCCAACATCTGCTGGATCATCAAAAAAGCAAGAGAGTCCCAGAGAAACATCTACTTCTTTTTTATTGACTATGCCAAAGCCTTTGTGTGGATCACAACCAACTGTGGAAAATTCTTCAAGAGATAGGAATACCAGACCACCTGACCTGCTTCCTGCGAAATCTGTATGCAGGTCAAGAAGCAACAGTTAAAACCGGATATGGAACGATAGACTAGTTCCAAATTGGGAAAAGAGTACGTCGAGACTGTATATTGTCACACTGCTCAATAACTTATATGCAGAGTACATCAAGCAAAATGCTGGGCTGGATGAAGCACAAACTGGAATCAAGATTGCCAGGAGAAATATCAATAACCTCAGATACGCAGATGACACCACACTTATGGCAGAAAGCGAAGAGCCTCTTGATGAAAGTGAAAGAGGAGAGTGAAAAAGCTGGCTTAAAACTCAGCATTCAGAAAACCAAGATCATGGCCTCTGGTCCCATCACTTCATGGCAAATAGATGGGGAAACAATGGAAACAGTGACAGACTTTCTTTTCTTGGGCTCCAAAATCACTTCAGATGGTGACTGCTGCCATGAAATTAAAATATGCTTGCTCCTTGGAAGCTATGACCAACCTAGTCAGCATATTAAAAAGCAGAGATGTTACTTTGCCAACAAAGGTCTGTCTAGTCAAAGCTATGGTTTTTCCAGTAGTCATGTATGGATGTGAGAGCTGGAGCATTAAGAAGGCTGAATGCCGAAGAATTGATGCTTTTGAACTGTGGTGTTGGAGAAGACTCTTGAGAGTCCCTTGGACTGCAAGGAGATCAAACCAGTCTATCCTAAAGGAAATCAATCCTGAATGCTCATTGGAACAACTGATGCTGAAGCTGAAGCTCCAATACTTTGGCCACCTGATGCGAAGAGCTAACTTGTTAGAGAAGACCCTGATGCTGGGAAAGATTGAGGGCAGGAGGAGAAGGGGACAACAGAGGATGAGATGGTTGGATGGCATCACCGACTGATGGACATGAGTTTGAGTAAGCTCCAGGAGTTGCTGATGGACAGGGAGGCCTGGCGCGCTGCAGTCCATGGGGTCGCAAAGAGTCAGACACAACTGAGCGACTGAACTGAACTGAGCAGATATTGGGGACTGTGCTCTCATCACCGCTGCTTCTAATAACAGGAGCAGACGAACAGGTGGGTGGCCATGGTTGCTGGAAGAAGTCTCCTCAGGGTAAGGGGCAGACCTGGTGCCCAAGGCAGGCATCTGGGTTTTGCCATCTAAACATCATTTTCTGTGGTTTCCGTGGAGTCTGCGCGGGAGTAGACTTGGATGTGTTGGGCCCATTGGCTCTGAAGGAAGACCCCTCCTGTCACTTCTCAGCGTCCCACCCTCTGCCCAGCCCCCCCAGTGCCCCCACTGCCTACCCCACCCGCACCACCTGCTTGCTATCTCATGACCCCCGCTTCCCCATCAGTGGGCATTCTGGCCACTCCTGCCCCCTCCTCAGCAGGCTGGCCCTGGGTCCCGCCACCCACTGGGCCCGGCCAGCAGCTCCGTGTCAGGACAAAACAGAGGAGGCAAGTCAAGCTCCCGGTCCACTCTGAGGTGACCCCGCGCCTCCAAGCCACTGGCCGGGAGCCTGCTGCCCACTGGAGGAACGCCTGTGCTCCTGCCTCCCGCGGAGCCTGGCCCAGCGGGTGCGGCGGCATGGTGTGCAGGGAGGCGGGCCCATGGGGCGGCTGGCGCCTGGCGGGGTTCTTCCTGAGCTCCTGGGGGTGTGGGCGGCACCCCCGCCGGGGAGCGCTGTGCCCATAAGTCCTCGGAGTGCCTCTGCCTTGGGCACCTTGGGCATGCGAGGCTCCTCCTGGAACTTGCGGCCTGTCGGCAGGCCGTCCAGGCGCTGGCTCGCGAGGGCTTCCGTCCCCGTGGGTGGGGAGGAACAGGTCACAGGCGGCTGCTTTCACTCCTTCGTCCCAGAGGTCAGCGGTGACCGTTGGGGACAGAAATCTGTTGCGGAGAGGATGGTGAGGAGGTCCGAGGTTGAGCTCATGGGAAGAGGCGTCAGAGAGGAGAGGTGCTGCCACCAGAGGAGATGGATCAGAGGGTGTGAGGGCGGGGCCTGGGGGTCACAGGTCAGAGGGTGTGAAGGCAGGGCCTGGGTGTCAGGTCAGGGGTGTGGGGGCGGGGCCTGGGGGTCACAGGTCAGAGGGTGTGAGGGCAGGGCCTGGGGTCAGAGGGTGTGAGGGCAGGGCCTGGGGGTCACAGGTCAGAGGGTGTGAGGGCAGGGGCCAGGGGTCAGAGGGTGTCAGGGCGGGGCCTGACCTCAGCTGGGGCAGGTCAGCGGTAAGGCCTCAGGGCTCCACTGCAAGTTCAGGGGCCTCAATGGTCAGAGGCCTGGGGGTGCAGCAGGTCTCATGCTGCTGGTCCTTCAAGCTCCCCATGTGTGTGTGTGTCCTGTGTGTGTGTGTGGTTGTATGTGCTGTGTGTGTGCTGTGTCCTGTGTCAGTGCTATGTGTGGATGTATGTGTATGTCCCGTGTGTGTAACCTGCATGTATGTGCGATGTGTGTGCCATATGTGTGCTGTGTGTGTGCCCTCTGTATGGTGTGTGTGCAGCATGTGTCCTATGTGTGTGTGTCCTGTGTGTATGTGCCGTGTATGTGTGTGTTTCCTGTGTGTGTGTGCCCCGTGTGTGGCGTGTATGTGTGTGTGTGTCCCATTGTGTGGTGTGTGTGCAGTGTGTGTCCTGCATGTGTGGCGTGTATGTGTGTGTGTGCCATGTGTGTGTCCTGCATGTGTGTGCCGTGTATGTGTGTGTCCTGTGTGTGTGTGTGTACAGCGTGTGTCCTGCGTGTGTGTGCCGTGTGTGGTGTGTATGTGTGTGTGTCCTGTGTGTGTTTGTGGCGTGTATGTGTGTAACCTGCATGTATGTGCGATGTGTGTGTCGTGTGTGGTGTGTGTACAGCGTGTGTCCTGTGTGTGTGTGCCGTGTGTGTGTGTGGCGTGTATGTGTGTAACCTGCGTGTATGTGTGATGTGTGTGCCATTGTGTGGTGTGTGTGCAGTGTGTGTCCTGCATGTGTGGCGTGTGTGGCGTGTATGTGTGTGCGTGTGCCATGTGTGTGTCCTGCGTGTGTGTGCCATGTGTGGCGTGTATGTGTGTGTGTGGCATGTATGTGTGTAACCTGCGTGTATGTGTGATGTGTGTGCCCTCTGTATGGTGTGTGTACAGCATGTGTCCTGTGTGTGTGTGTCCTGTGTGTGTGTGCTGTGTATGTGTGTGTTTCCTCTGTGTGTGTGCCGTGTATGTGTGTGTTTCCTGTGTGTGTGTGTGCTGTGTGTGGCATGTATGTGTGTGTGTCCTGTGTGTTTGTGGTGTGTATGTGTAACCTGCATGTATGTGTGATGTGAGTGTCGTGTGTGGTGTGTGTACAGCGTGTGTCCTGTGTGTGTGTGTCCTGTGTGTGTGTGCCGTGTGTGGCGTGTATGTGTGTAGCCTGCATGTGTGGCGTGTGTGGCGTGTATGTGTGTGTAACCTGCGTGTATGTGTGATGTGTGTGCCGTGTGTGGTGTGTGTGCAGTGTGTGTGCGCCTGTGTGCGTGGTGGTCCCCGGCTCATCCCCGCAGGGTGACACTAGCTCCTGGGGAAAAGTCACGTGGCGCATGCGCCCCGCCTGCCCGCCCCGCTCCGCCGGGGACACACGAGGCCACGGCTATGGTGTGGGAGACACCGGTCTTTATTCTGGAGCTGGGACGGGACCCTGACGAGGCCGGTGACCCGGGGCCCCAGGTCTGAGGTATTTCGCAGCCGGGCCGGGGGCCAGTCTCTGCGCGGGCGCGGGCGCGGGTGGGCGCGGGTATCAGAGGCAGTTATCGGGGTCACAGGGGGCCTCCTCCTCCAGCGGCGGGCAGGGCGCCCCGTGGTTGGCCGGCCGCACGCGGACGTAGCGTGTCCTGCTCTTGGCCCCCAGCCGCCCGCAGGGGCCGGCGCACAGCCCCCAGGACGACCACAGGGAGACCTCGCAGTCCAGCGGCGTCTCAGGGGCTGGGGGCGACAGGGGGGCGGTGAGGGGGCGGGGCCGCGGTGGGGGGAGGGTTTCCCGCCCCAGGCCCGCCTCCAGGTGGGGTGAGGACGCGGATGCTTTCCTCAGGGTGCTGGGGAGCGAGCCCCAGGGCGCCGCCAGCACGCAGGCCCCCTAAAAGCCACCGGGGCGACTGGCGGGGGTTTCCGTCCTGAGACCCTCCACCCGCGCAGGCAGGAGGAGGGGCGGGGAACCGCGCGCTGACGATCACAGACCCGCGGGTTCTCCACCGCCCGCTCTGCTGTTCGGGCGCCCACCCTTGGGGAAGCCGACCCGCCGGGCGTGCGCGGCCCAACCCTCGCCCCTTCTCCACGGCGCCGCCCCCAGCGTCCGGCGCCAGGAAGACCAGAGGGGCCCCCTGGGCTCATCCTCAGTCAGCAGGGACACGGGGCGGGCACTGCGACCTCTCACCACTCACTTCTGGGCAGTAGAAGCCTGAAGGGCTTTCAACTGGAAACGCTGCGCGGGTCTGCTCCCCAGCTTGGAGCTGAGCGCACCAGCTCCCAAACCTCTCAGAACCTGCGTCCGGGGCCCAGCGCTTCCCTCCAACCCCCCTCTAAAGGCACGTAACCCCAGGGCCTGGGCTTGGGCGTCTGAGCGCCAGAGGCCTTTCCTGGTGTAACCTGTCCTCCCGCCCCACGTGGCCCCCCAGCAGCCTGGCTCAGAATGGATGGATCGCCTCTGCAGGCTATGTGGCCTGGTGATCGGTACTCGAGTCTGGCGGTGGGGCTGAGCCCGGCGGGCCCTGGTGTGGGGGGTGCCCCTGGGGGGTGCACCTGGAGGCCGGGGCGCCTCGGTGACTGTGGCAGCTGTCACGTTACAGGCATTCCCCCTGGGGTCAGTCTGCAGGGCGGACACTGATTTTCAAGGGTCTCTAAGGGTGAGAGGCCAGAGCTGGAGACCCAGGACCAGGTGGTGTCCGAGCATCCGCTGGAATGACGCCCACACCAGAGAGCCGCTCCTGTCCCTGGGAGCGCCAGCGCCTGGCAGCGGGGTCACGTGTGTGAAGGGCGGGGTGGGAACCACGCTCACCTGGAAGGCTGTCCACGATCTCGTTGCCCCCGGCCCCCAGGTCCAGGGCGGGTGGGACGAAGGCCCTGGGGCTCTGCCGGAGCCGCACCAGAGTCACTCTGGCGATGGGGGGCAGGGCCTTCAGCCGCGGGTAGTAGAAGGAGTTGGCGGGGTGGCTGGGAGAGGAGGCCGTGATCTGCAGGGGAGGGGGCGAGTCCGAACCTGGGGCGCGCAGAGGCGCTGGCCCCTGCTGCGGGCTTCCGCGGGCCTCCCCGGGACCCTCCTGGGGTCCAGAGAGCCACCGGCCCTCACCTCTGTCACCGTGTCCTGCGGGACAGTGGCGAAATTGGGGGACGAGAAAGTGAAGCCGCTGTCAGTCCCGGCATCATAGGGGTACAGGTCCACGGCCACCTGCTCCCGCCAGCGGCCGCCGTCACACAGGTCCAGGCTGTCGACGCCCACGAACCAGTCGGGGCTGGGCACGATGCGGACCACGAAGGACACCTGGGGGCCGAGTGCTCAGCAGGGGCCCCCGAGCTGCCTGCCCGCCTGCCCGCCTGCCCCACTGCCCTCTCACCAGCGAGTGCCTGGAGTGGGCCTCGAGCTCCCCGGACGTCTGCCCGGTGCCGCTGGGCACGGCGGGGGCGGAAAACACGCCGTGCACGCTCTGCAGCCGCTCCCCTGCCGCCTCCATCTCCCGCATCAGCGCCCAGGCCTCGCCCCTCTCCGCGAACTCGCGCAGCCCATTGCTCACGTACTGGTCCTTCCTCCACAGGCTGTAGTCCGAGCTGTGTGCGGCCCCTGAGGGGTGCCGCCGCCAGCCTGGGTGAGCGCCACCCTGGGGACGCCGCCTGGACCCTCAACCCAGCACCCCGGGTGGGAGGGACAGACACCACCTGCCTGAGTGAGGGGCACCCATGGACGCCGTCCGCCCCCCACCCCCGCACCTTGCTGTGTGACCCTGCCCCACCATGGTCCTGAAGGCTGGGCACAGCTGCGGTGCACGGAAGACCTTAGCAAATACCTCTTGCACTGAAGTGAGGGGTGCGGAGCCTCTGCTGGGTAACCAGCCCTTCTGGTCCCCACGGGGCGCCCCAGGGACAGGGCGGGGGCTGCACTCACCTAGCAGGGACGACCACTGGGCGGGAGGGCGGAAGAGCGGGTACTGCTTGGGGAAGGACGCCTGGCTCCACTTGCCCGTGAAAGTGATGCTGTACCTGGCCAGCGGCTGGGCCGTGCACATGGGCTCTGCCCCCAGCGGCTGGCCAGCTGCGCTGCCCAGCGAGGCCAGGAGGAGGGCCCAGAGGGCGGCCACCCAGGGGAAGGCCAGACGTGGAGCTCCCATCACCTACGAGAAGGGGGCACGTGCTGCTCCCCCAGTCCCCGGCGTGGGG
The DNA here is from genome assembly GCF_019320065.1 of Cervus canadensis. Taxonomy (NCBI): domain Eukaryota; kingdom Metazoa; phylum Chordata; class Mammalia; order Artiodactyla; family Cervidae; genus Cervus; species Cervus canadensis. The sequence goes on along the minus strand of NC_057411.1, from coordinate 52,449,878 downwards.
CCCCCAGGACGCCAGGCACCTCCCTCGGAGTTCCCTCTCTGGCTTGGGCCGGGCCAGACCCCACGGCTGGAGTCCCAGGCCGAGTCGGGTTACAGCAGCCCAGGGTGCTGGCAGGTCACGCCTGGCCCAGGGCTTTCCCCAGTGCCGCGCCTCTGGCGCTGCCGTCCCAGGGAACCCCAGGGACGGGAGGGTCGCCGACCCGGCCTCAGTGGAGGGGCCTCCCTCGGGGAGGGGGGTACTGCTGGTTTCTGGGGGGCAGCGCCAGGCAACCCTGGGGGCCGGGAGGACGTGCATACTCACCCAGCAGGAGGCGGGACGGCTGGCGCTGAGCTGCAGACAGCTGAAGTCCCAGCAAGAGCCCACGGCTCCAATTTATGCCACAGACGGCCCCCGGCCAGCCAACGAGGCCCCAGGCCCTGCACCGCGGCAGACGGGACGCGGGGAGAGAGCCGGACCTCCGTGCTGGCCTGGCTGCCCGCCGGCTCTGACGCGGAGCAGATGCTGCTCCAGCGCTGAACTCACTCCTCCCCTGGCGCCCGCCCCCGCCGCACCCCTTCCTTTGTCTTCCCGCCCCCCCCCCCCCGGTTCCCATCAGGCCTTCCCTGGTGTGTCCCCGCGGCCGGGGGGGCGGGGGGGCGGCCTGCCAAAGCCAGCGCCGGAGGAGGGCTGGGCCAGGGCCATTGGCGTGTGCTGCCCTCGGGACGGGGTGGGACGTGGGGGGCCGGGGTCAGGCCTGACGTCAGGCCCAGCGCTGGGGACACTGTTGGGGGGGGCTCCGGGCTCAGTGGACACAGCTCCTTCCTGTGCACGGGACGGCCATCTGGACGCCATCCCTCCGAGGGCAGTGAGAGCCACACGGCCTCCCTTCCCTAGGGACCGGGAGGCGACCCGGGGCCCCCACGTTCCCCCAGGGGCTAGGACTCCCAGCATGCCCAGCGGGAGGGACGCGCCAGCAGGTCCTGGAGTTTGTCTGCTCAGCGTCAGGAAGACGTTTCCAGAGCCCTTGTCACGGGGGCGAACCGGAGGGCAGTGGGGGGGTCTCGCTCTTAGGAACCGCCTAGCAAGCTTCAAAGCTCAAAAGAAAACGTTCTGATTTTTCAAACCACGTTAATGTTTTACATACTCCAAAAAAAGAGAGAGAGAAATAAACAGAATCAACAAGAATAGAACACAAACAAAAACAGATAATCTAACCTGTATTTCAAGTAAACGACCCCACCGTGGGAGCAGCTGTGAACCTGACCTTCAGACCACATATCCTCAGGCCTCGACAGCACCCAGGGCAGTGGCCTGCCACCCCCTTGGCCTGGGGACCACTTAAACTCTGAAAAGTCACCGAGACACACCCCCTCCCACGGTGACATTCATCGAGCTTACCGTGTTTGAGATGCTCAAAGTGTTTGAGAGGAAGAGCTCAAAAGATTTACTAACTCACTGAAAAACGAACCTATTGCACGTTAACATAGCAGTGCTTTATGAAAACAACTCTTTTTCAAAAAGAAAACCGCTGGACATACGGATGCTTTTTTGCCGGGCTCCCTGGGAGACCGAGCCTGTCCGTGGGGTGTGTTGTGCTGGTTGACGTCCTCACAGAAAGGCCGGCCGTGTGTGGACGCAGCTCGTCCCACGGATGGGACGTCCCCCACCCTTCCGAACTCCAGCAGAATGGCAGAGGTGTCTCTGTTCACTCCCTGCCTTCGGGGAGGTGGCTGGCTCGGGTTTGAGGAAGGAGGCAGCCAGGGCGCCAGGCCGTCTCGTGCGGGAAGTGAGGACACACTCAGGCAGCCCCGGCCTGCTGCCACCCAGGGCTGCGAGTCCAGGGGCTTGCCCCCCTTTGCAGGAGGCTCCTCTCCTAGCCCCCCGTCCACACGGACAGGCTCTGCCCGCTGGGGCGGCCTCTGACTTACAGGAGTGGAGCCTGGTCTCAGTGTCCGCCAAAGAACCGAGCAGTCACGGGACAACAGAGTGCTCCCGCCTGCCAAGTGCTCCAGGCCCCCCCCCCCTCGCCTCGACGGGCGGCCAGTGGGGATTGAAGTCTGGAGCCTGTTTGCTCAGGGCTACCCCAGGAAGGCCCAAGGGAGGGCGAGCAGGGAGCTCTTTCCTTCGGCGGTGGAGAGAACCCGAGAGCACCTGGGGTCCCCCCGAGGGCCTGGGGTCGTGGGACACAGCAGGGCACGGGAGGGCCAGTCCTCAGCCCTGTTCTGAGGGGCCCAGCTGACCCTGTGGGCCCCAGGTGCACGGCAGACACTGACCCTCAGGCTCCTCCTGTGACCTCCCCTGGGGTCAGGCCTGGGAAGCACTTGGCAGCGCCACAGACACAGGTCCCTCTGCACACAGCTCCGCCCGCCCCGCCAGTCATCTGCCCATCAGCATGTGCCCAGTCCCCCCCCCGGCTTTCGGCATCCCCCCACCAGCCTCTCCTCCCCCCGGGTCTCAGCATCAGGATCACAGGAGTGACTGCGGCCATCGGCCGGGGCGGGGGGCCAGGAGCACTGCGTTGTCCCGTGACTGCTTGGTTCTTGGTGGATGCTGAGACCAGGGTGCACTCTTGGAAGCCAGTCCATGTCGTCAGTCACTCCTGGGGTGACTTTGGGGGGCTGAAGCTCGGGGCTGTGCTGTGGCCAGGCCTCTGCAGACCCCAGGCTCCCTGACCGCCCCACCCCCACCCCAGCAGCAGAGCACTGTCTGTGCCCCGATCCCCATGCCTGTCTGCACCCCCTTCCCACAGCGGGCGCCCCGACCCCAGACCCCCACCCCAGCGCCGCTGTAGCTCACACGGTGCTCAGCACAGGATGAGCTGCTGACGGCCCGTCCTCCCAGCCGCCCCGGTTTTAGGAGGTGCCTCCCAGCCAAGTGCCGCTCACGGTGGGCTTGGGGCTGAGTCTGTGCTGCCCCCAGTGGGGCTTGCGGTTCTCAGGAGTGTGAGCTGCAGGGGGTGGGCCAGGCACACAGACACACGGTCATGTCTGTGCCCGGGCTGGGCCCTGCCACGGCCCAGAACCCAGGGGACCTGAGGGGCCAGGGTAACAAGGGCTCCTTCAGGCAGGGCCCTGGGGATGGACAGGCCACCAGGCTGGCTCGGCCGGGCATTCGCGGGGCCGCCTGTCTCCTTGGGAGCGCACAGGCGCGGCGTGGAGTCTGACTCCCAGGGTCTGGCCAGCTGACAGGGGCACGTTTGTTTGCTGAGTGGCCAACTCACCAGATGTTGACCAAGGGCTGCGTTCCTGCCAGAGGCCACAGCCAGAGGCCACACGGGCTTTGCGCCTGAGGCTGAGCGCTCCCAGGGGCCCCTCAACGCCCTCCTGTCCCAGCACCCGCCCCCCGGGGACCCCAGGGCATTTGCACTGCGGCTCCCTCTGCCTGGGCAACTCGTGTCCTCCTGACAAGGCCCCCGCCTGGATTATAGCCAGGGCTCCTGCACAGAGGTCAGTCCGCCAGCATGCAGGGATTCGCCTCAGGAGTCCTGCAGCTAGCCACTGCCTCCCCCAGGACCGCCCCCGTCTACTCATCCTGAGTGCAGATTTCTCGGCACTTCTGGTTGGTGGGCCCGCGCCAGGTCAGGGAGCTCTGGGTCCAGGGTATAACTTCATGGCCTCTATGGACCCAGGGGGCCCTGGAATGGGTGCTGGGTGAGCTGAGCCCCTAAGAGCAGCCGGCTCCCCTCTCTCCTGCAGGGAGATCCGGGGGGGGGCCTTGCCACTGCTCAGCCTCTGGGGGTGTCACCCCTGTGAACGAGTGTGCCTTGCAGGAGGCCTCACCTTCCCGGGGGAGGCCCCGCGGCCGCCCGCAGGCCCCAGGGGACCTCCGCCTCCGTCTGGCTGGAAACATGGACTTTCTCTCCTTGTGCAGCAGCCTGGCCCCTGAACACAGGCCTGTCTGTGCAGCGGGATTTGCCGTGTGTCTTCACCCTGGTTCGGATGCCAGGACCGCAGCAAGAAAGGCAGGGCGAGGGCCTCAGAAAACGCTCCCCGTCGTGGGAGCGACGAGAAAACAGGCCAAATGGTCCGAACTGACCTCCTCAGACCATGGAAATCAACCAAAGGCCCGCGGCAGTCTTTGGAGAGTTGTTTTTTGTTTTTCAATCAAGAAAATTAACTGAATCTTGGTGAGAACAGCTGTGAGGTTTTGTTATATGCCATCTTAGCCAGTTCTTGGTGACAGCTCTGGCGTTCAGTACATTCACGTGGTCGAGCAACCGTCATCCACTCCAGAACCTTTGCGTCTTCTGAATCTGAAACTCAGCCTTTCCGGCAACAGCTCCCCGTCTCCTCCCTCAGCCCCGTCTGTCATCCTGACGACTCCTGGAACATGATCTGTGTGGAATCGTGCAGGGCTTGCCGTTTCGTCTCTGGCTTATTTACTGAACATAATATTCGCAGGTTCATCCACCTTGTAGCAGGTGTCAGAATCGCCTTCCCTTTTTTTTTTTTTAATGTCCCTATAATGTATGTTTTTCCTTGTAAGTAAATGTTTGCAACGTGTAATATACATAAAGAAAATCACATTTTCCCTTGCTCGGTGGATTTTCAGAAATGGAAGGCATTCATGTTGTCAGTAATTGGATCAAGGAATAGAAATTTAAGAACATATAAGACCTTTCAGTCACTACCATCCCCAAAGTGAACACCAGCCAATTCCCAAATTTATCCATTATTTTTGCCTCTTTTTATACTTGATACAACTAGTCACATAATGTACTGTTGGTGTTTGGCTTCTTTCATAGAATTTCCTTCCTTTTTATGGCTGAATAATATATTCCACTGTATGGAGACCACATTTTCCTTATTCATTCATCTGACAATGGACACAGGTTTGCTTCTACGGTTGGCTGTTGGCATCGTCGATTCAATGGATGTGAGTTTGAGCAAACTCCAGGAGATGGTGAAGGACTGGGAAGCCTGGCATGCTGCAGTCCATGGGGTCATAAAGGGTCGAACACAACTTAGTGACCGAACTACAACATTGCAAACAATGGCTATTGTGAACGTGGGTTTACGGATATCTCTCTAGGACCTGCTTTCAGTTCTTTTGGGTACCACTGGAATTGCTGAATCATATGAAAGTTCTTTTTTTTTCCATTTTTCTGTTGAAGTATAGTTGGTAGTTCTATTTTTAATATTTTGAGGAGCTGCCACACTGTTTTCCACAGCTGCTGTACCAATCCACATTCCTGTTAACAGCGCACAGTTTCTCCACATCCTCTCCAAGCCGTGAGGTGTTTAAGTTGCCCCGGACCCATCCCCCACCCGCCAGCTCTGTAGCCTTGAAAGCCGATACAGTGGATCCATGGTGCAAACCAATCGCCCGTCCTCCCCACTGGAGAGAAGAGTGGGGCCAGCGGCCTCAGAGCAACATCCCTTAAAACAACAGCACCCAACCATCTCATCCTCTGTCATCCCCTTCTCCTCCCGCCTTCAACCTTTCCCAGCATCAGGGTCTTTTCCAGTGAGTCAGCTGTTCGCATCTGGTGGCCAAAGTATTGGAGTTTCAGCTTCAGCATCAGTCCTTCCGATGAGTATTCAGGGCTGATCAGCATCAGTCCTTCCGATGAGTATTCAGGGCTGATTTCCTTTAGGGTGGACTGGTTTGTTTGACCAGCTGGTGGTCTGGAAGACCCCACTTGCAAGGCCGTCTGCAATGGACTCGATTCAGAGCCCACCCAGGAGTGAAAAGCCCTCTCCCAGCTGATTGTTGAAAATGTTTCCAGGCCATTAATGAACTGTGCAATAGCCCCAGGTGATGGACAACGTGGGGGTGAGCCAGGAAGCTGAGGGAAAGTCTGAGGAACGCCGACCGCCTGGCCTGAGACCCGCAGAGTCCCACAACAAAGACTGTGAAGCTGACTGGTTCCAGGCGTTTAGGGAACTCTCTGTTCAGTCATGAGCTGACCACTAAGCTGATGAAGCAAGACTTGGTGACCACATGGCGAAGAATACCAGTTTTACAAATTAATTCAGAAATGCCACCAAACAACTACAGCAGGCAGAAGCAGTAACAAACCCCGGGGAAACCACGAAGAAAATAACTTAAAAAACATACTGGGTTGGCCAAAAAGTTCCTTTGGTTTTAAGTAAAATAAAAGACACATTTTTCATTTTCTATTTTTTCAGTTTATTTTTATTAATTTATTTGGCTGCACGAAGTCTTGGTTGTGGCATGCAGGATCTTTAGCTAAAGTATGTGGGGTCTAGTTCCCAGACCAGGGATCAAACCCAGCCCTCTGCATTGAGAGCGCAGACCACCGAGGAAGTCCCCGTTTTTTCATTTTCACCAAGGACTTTACTGAACAACGTATTCACCATTTTGCCCCACTACCTTCTGCCATTTTTCAGGCAACTTCATAATTCCATCTTTCCAGAATTCTTTTTTATCAGTTTAAGCAAAGAACTATTCCAGGAATCTTATTCCAGTCTTCCAGGGAATGGAAAATTTTTCCATTAAGAGAATTTTGTAAAGACCAAAACAAACGGACATCCCAAGGTGCAACGTCTAGTGATACAGTGGATGAATCAGAACTTCCCAGGCAAGCTGTAACAGTTTTTGCCTGGTCATCAAAGAAACACAGTGTCTTGCATTATCCTAATGGAAGATCATGCATTTTCTGTTGATTAATTCCAGATGCTTTTTGTTCAGTGCTTTCAGTTGGTCTAATTGGGAGCAGTACTTGTTGGAATTGTTTGGTTTTCCAAAAGAAGCTCATAATATAGGATTCCCTTACAATCCCATCATATACACAACATCACTTTCTTTAGATGAAGACTGGCCTTTGGTATGGTTGGTGGTGGTTCATTTCACTTGCCCCATGATCTCTTCCATACCCAGACAGCGTATTAAAAAGCAGAGACATCGTTTTGCTGACAAAAGTCTGTCTAGTCAAAACTATGGTTTTTCCAGTAGTCATGTACGGATGTGAGAGTTGGACCATGGGGAAGGCTGAGCACTGAAGAACTGATGCTTTCAAACTGTGGTGCTGGAGAAGACTCTTGAGAGTCTCTTGGACAGCAAGGAGATCAAACCAGTCCATCCTAAAGGAGATCAGTCCTGGGTGTTCATTGGAAGGACTGATGCTGAAGCTGAAACTCCAATACTTTGGCCACCTGATGCAAAGAGCCAACTCATTGGAAAAGACCCTGATGCTGGGAAAGATTGAAGGGGGGAGAAGGGGATGACAGAGGATGAGATGGTTGGATGGCATCACCGAACCAATGGACATGGGTTTGAGCAAACTCCAGGAGATGGTGAGGGACAGGGAGGCCTGGTGTGCTGCAGTCCACGGGGTCACACAGAGTCAAGACCCGGCTGAGCGACTGAACAATGCAAAGGGAGGCAGCACAGAGGAACAGAAGAACAAAAAAGATACAATCCATGTGGAAAACAAATAGCAAATGGCGGATCTAAATCCTACCTTACAGTCAAAGATTCAGTATGAATTCAATGTCAATTAATTACCAGCAAATGGCAGAGTAGACAAAAATAAAACCTGATCTTACCATATGCTGCCTGCAGAAGACCGACATCAAAGACCCAAATAGGTGGAAGTAAAAGGGAGGAACCCGGTAAACCAACAGCAAACAAAACGGAGGGGGAGCACCTCTGCCAAATGAGGAGAACAGGCTTCAGGGCAACCCTGTTCCTAGAGACAGAGCGGCAGTGAGAGCAGGCAAACCCTCAGGAAGACAGGGCTGTTGTGAACGCACAGAGTCCCAAAGTGCATGCACACAAACGGACAAGTGAAGGGTGGCATGCACAACCCAAGAATAATCTCTGGAGCCTGCCGACAGTCAGTAGCCTGTCTTCAAGGACGGATGAAGAATGAGGCAGCAGATCAAAAGGAAACGGGGACGTGACCCACACTGTCCATGGACTCGGCCCAGCAGGGCCTGAGCACCTCTCTCTGACAGCTGTGCCCTCCAGCACAGGGAGCCTCTCCAAAGCAGGCCGCGCGGTGAGACGTCTCAATAAACTTAAAACGGTCGGGATCCCATTTCCAAATAAAAATATAAAAATGAAAAGAAATGACTGAAATCCTGCAAAATATGCTCTCTCACCACAACGGAGTGAAATTAAAAATCAGTAACAGGGGACTTTCCTGTTGGTTGGGTGGCTGAGACTCTGCATTCCCAATGCAGGAGGCCCAGGTTCAAACCCTGCTCAAGGAAGTCGATCCCACGTGCCACGACCGGAAAGACCCTGCATGCCGCCAGGAGGATGGAAGAGTCCGTGGGACACAACTAAGACCCGACCCAGCCAAGTGAATAAGTAAGTATTAAATAAAATAAAATAGCCTACCATATGATCCAGCAATCCTACTTCTGGGTAAATTGAAACTAGGATTCTTAAAGATCCTGCCAATATATTCATTTTTCCCTTAAAAAAAAAAGGCAATAAAAAGAAGAAATTTTGGAAATTAAAAAGTATGTTGAAATTAAACCTTATACTCCTTAGTAACCAATGGATCAAAGAAGAAATCACATTATAAGTTAGAAAATACTCTGAGATAAATGAAAACACATGTGGAAATTTATGGAATGAAGCAAAGCAGTACTTAGAAGGAAAAAAATAAGATCTCAAATCAGTAACCTAACCATCCACCTAAAGAAACCAGAAAAAGGAGAGCAAACTAAATCCAAATCAGACAGGAAATAGTAAATATCAGAGCAGAAATACACAAAATGAAAATTTCAAAAATTGAGAAAAGTCAATGAAAGTAAAAGTTGGTTCTCTGAAAAGATCAAGAGAATTGACCAGCTAGACAAAGAAAAAAAGAGTGAAATGGGAGACATTACTAATTACCTTACAGAAATAAAAAAGGATTATGAGAGAATTTTATCAATAATGGTATGCCAACAAATTAGGTAACTTACATGAAATGGACAAATCCTTAGGAAGACACAAACTGCCAATACTGACTCAAGAAGAAATAGACAATCTGAATAGAATTATAATAAAGAGATTTAATTAATAATTTTTAAAACTTACCATAAAGAAAAGCGCAGGATCATATGACTTCATCAGTGAATTTCACGAAATATTTAAAGGAAAATTAACACCAATCCTGCTCTAAATCTTCCAAAACCGAAAGAAGAGGGACTCCTTCCCGACTTACTCTATAAGGCTAGTTTTACCCTGATACTGAAACTAGACAAAGTCATTGCAAAAAAAGAAGACAACAGAAAGCTTTTCCCTTAAAATTAGGAACAAGACAAGAATGTCCACTCCTGTTACTTCTATTCAGTCTTGGAGGTTCTAGCCAGGAAAATTCTGCAAGAAAATGAAACAAAAGTTGACAAAGATGAAGTAAAATTATCTCTGTTTGCAGATGACATGGCCTTGTATACAAAATCCTAAGAAATCTATACAAAAATACTGGAGCTACTAAATGAGCTTAGCAAGATCACAGATACAAGGTCAGTGCACAAAGTCGGCTGTGCTTCTCTACACTGTGTGCTAATTGCTCAGCCATGTCCTCCTCTTTGCGACCCCAGGACTGTGGCCGGGCAGACTCCTCGGGCAAGAACACTGCAGTGGGTGGCCATTCCCTTCTCCAGGGGATCTTCCGACCCAGGGGATCGAACCCACATCTCTTGAGTCTCCTGCATTGGCAGGTGGGTTCTTTACTACTAATGCCACTTGGGACGCCCACAGATTCATTACAATCCCTATCAAAATTCCAACTGCTATTTTTTCCCTCCAGAAATGTAAAGGCTGATCCTGAAATTCATATTTATTCATATTCATATGAATTCATATTCATATTCATATGGAATTGCAAGGGCCCTAGATAACCAAAATAACCTTAGAAAAGAAGCACTAAGTGGGAGAACTCCCACTTCTCAATTTCAAACAATATCACAAAGCTACAGGAATTAAGACAGCGTGGCACTGTCCTGAGAGGAGACCAGTGGAGCACGACTGATAGCTCAGAAATGGACCCTTACACTGAGGTCCGTTGATTTTTGACAAGTGCGCCAAAACCAGCACTAGAAGAAAGGACAGCGCCTTCACAGATGTGCCCAGACACGCAGACGTCCACATGCAGAAGACAGAACTTGCTCCCACCTCACACCGAGACAAAAACCCAAACATAAAAGCTAAAACTATAAAACTCTAAAAGGAGTCTCAGGTGTAACTTTTGTGACCATGGATTTAGGCAACAATTTCTTAAGATTTCCTGTGAAGCAGAAACAACTAAAGGAAAATTAGATAAATTATGCTTCATCAAAATGAAAAACGTTTGTGCTTCAGAGGACACCATTGAGAGCAAAAGAGTGCAAACAATCCGTGACTCCCACGTGTCAGAGCCCCCAGTATCTGATGGGTCAGAGGGCAGAGCCTAGTCTTCAAGACCAGATGCAAAGGAGAGACAGCAGAGAGGAAGCAAGACAGGCCCGGGGGTTCCTCACACACTGCCGGTGTTTGCAGAGAGAATAAGACGCGGGGAAGACTCAATGAAAGAACCACTCCTCCTGCGGAGGAAGCTCTGGTCTGCAGCTGCGCACAGCACCGCCAGCGGGAGTGACCGAGAATCTGGGGGTCTTGGGGGCAGAGGAGTGGGGAGGCACGTGGGCTCCGAAGAGAAAGAACCCGACAGGCCCATGAGCAACCGTTCTGAGGGAGACCTGACTGCCCACATGCTTCCCTGCAGAATGTTCTGGAAGACACTCCGCCTGGGACTTTGGACTCCTGGCAAGAAGCCTTCTCGGGCCCCTGAGAGCCCTCGGACCCCCAGTGCTGCGGGGACGGCTCTGGCCCCCGAGGGTCCGGACGGAGGCATAGCCACGAGCAGGGAGCACTCAGGGCCCCGCTGGGGTCGGCTCTGGTTACTGGCTGGTGCGTGACCGGCCTCCGGGGACCTGGCGCCCGGAACCCACGGCGCTGTCTGCTCTGCCCGCACACCTGCACACGGTAGGGCTCGGTCCTGCTCCCCGTGGGGTCACTGGGTGGCGGGAAGGCCACGGCTGCAGTCGTCCAGAGGCCCCTTGGCTCACGGCTGGGGTTTCACGCTAGGCTGGTGCCTTGGCAGGGCCTGGAGCCCTTGCCCGCGGCCTCCGCCCTGCCCGCGCTTCCTGTTGGATGGCAGCCGGTGCCTGGGTGGGCGTCCTGAGAGCAGCAGCCAGGGAGGCCTCACGGACGAAGGAACCTGCCCTTGTGAGGCGCGGAGCCACAGCCCCGGTCTCGGGGAGGACAGCAGACCCCGCCTCTCACAGGGGTGGCGTGGTCCTAGACGACAGGGGCTGGGGGGCTGGTGGCCCCTGGGGAACATGGGGCTGCCGCCCAGGCCTCCAGGACCCGCAGGGACAGGTCAGCTCTGGGGTCACCACGCCCAGGGGCCACAGCGTGGCCTGTGGAAGGGGCTCCAGTGCCCAGGTTTGTTTGCAGCCCCCAGACCCAACGCAACCTGCCAGTCGGAGTTGGGCTCCCAGGGTAACTCCAGGTAAGCGGCTGATGTGCACCAAGCTGGGAGGGAGTTTCAGAGCAGCTGAGGGGCCGGAGGAAGTTCACCCACAGGATGCGCCCTCACCCGCGCCCCTCCTCGCCCAGCCCAGGACAAGGGTGCTGGGTGGGGCCCCCTGGATGTGAGCTGCCCCGGCCTCTTCCCGGCCCCGCCGCGGGACGCAGGCAGGTTGAGGCTATGATTTCCTGTCTGCTCGCAGTTTCAGCCACCAGTGTAGACGGACCATGCGGAAGGGCTGGCGCCCGGGAAGCACCCAGCAGGTCTCCCCCAGGACACTGGCCCCAGGGGCCTCCTCTCAGGCCGCACACTCCACCACCTCCTACACCCTCCCTGGGACCCTGTCCAGCAGAGCTCGGCCTTGGGAGGGGCTCTGAGACGGACAGGGAAGGCCTGGGGGTCGGGGAGTGGAGTGCGGGCTGGGGTGGAGATGGGGGCTGATGACTGCCATGGATGCAGAGCTCAGAGGGACCGCCAAGCCCCCTTGTGTGGGTTCCCCACGCATGCCGCGGGGTTTGCACCAGGGCAGGAGGAGGCGGCCAGGCGCCCGGGGCAGCAGCCCCTGCCGTCCGGGCCTGGCCGCCCAGCACCGGGGCTTCTGGACTCTGACGGGATAGTGGACACTCACCACCGGGGTGGGCTGGCCTGAGGGATCCCTGAGCCTAAGTCGCCTCAGAGTCTGCCGCGTGTGGGATGTGACTGCTCCCCGATGACCCTCCAGCCCCTCTGGCCACCCCACCGTGCTTCCCCACAGAGATGACCCCCCCATGACCCCACAGGCCAGCCCAGTGGCCGTGCGGGAAGGGAGCTCCGTCCAAGTCTGGCTCAGCGGCTCCCTAGCAGCCAGGCTGGCTGTGCATCCCTGGGAGCGGTTTGGGATTTGGGGATTTACGCTTTAATTTTCACATTTGCTTCCTTCCCTTGGATTTCCTCTTGCTCTCCACGGGGCTGTGGAGTTGTCAGCTGTATCTGAACCTGGAAGCTGTCATGATGAGCTCGGGGAACCCCCTTCCTGAAGGACACAAGGTGCAGGGGGAGCAACATGGGGAGAGCCATCAGAGGGAGTGCTCCCAGGAAAGGGTGCTCCCCCGAGAGGGGGTGCTCCCAGGAGAGGGTGCTCCCCCGAGACGAGGTGCTCCCTGGAGAGGGGTACCCTCAGGCAAACCTGGGGTCCTGGGGCAGAGAGCACCTCCATCTGTGCCTCCCCCCCGTCAGTTCAGAGGACTCGCAGGCTGGATTGCAGGGGAGGGGGGACGGTGAGCACAGTCCGTCCTGCTAAGAGCCTGGACGTTTCTTTGCCATCCGGGGCCTCAGTCTGGGCTTGTCTCATCGCTCCCTGGTCCAGCAGGCGCCCAGGGGCCACACCACCCACCCATCCTGTCAACAGGGAGACTGAGCCCTGGGGAAGAGCCTGGCCAGGGCTGCAGACCGGGGGCAACAGCTGGGGGCAAACCCCAGGCTGGGCTCTTCTGGGAAGCAGAGCTGGTCCAGCTCCGGAGGAGGGAGATGCCGGGCTGAGGTTTTCGGGTGGAGAACGTGTGGGTCACGGACCTCAGTGTCTGGGGGGACCGGGGTCCCCAGGGCCTCCACTCCCACCGCGCCAGGATCCAGGATGGCACATGTGTGAACACACCCCTCACACGCCTGCCAGGCGCTCCCCATCATAGACCAAGTCCCAGGCTGACCTTGCAGCTGTTTTTGAGGACACACCTGCTCGGGAGGTCTGGCTCTGGACTGACTCTGTGGGCCTGCCTGCCCTGCTCAGGCCTGCCCTGCTCCCCCTGCTCCGTGCTCCTTGTTCCTCTGCTGGGTAGCTGTCCTGAGATGTGTCTGCCTGTCTGTCCAGGGGGAGGGGCTGCCCTGCAGCTCAGGGACCCAGCCCTTCTCCCAGAGCCCCTGCTGTCACCCCGGCCCGGCCTCGGGGCTGGTAAGCGAAGCTGTGACACCCCTGCTGGCCTCACATGCAGTAGCCCTGAGCACTGCGGGGGGCGGGATGTCTACCGCAGCCTCCTCGGGCATCCTGGGGCAAGGGGCAGCTGGGGACAGTGTGTCAAGGGGGAGACACATGGCCTGGGCTGTGGGCAAGGCTACCAGAGAACCAAGAGCCCTCCCCAAGCTGTGGCCCCTGGCCATCCACCCCTCCCCCAGAATGGCCAATGGCCCCATATCTGGGGCCTGGGGTGTCATGTCCAGGCCGTTCTGTCCAGTCAGGGTGGCAGGTTCAACAGAAAGGGCCCCCGTTGAGGGGCTGTTTTCAAACCCGTGGGCAGCACCAGATGGGGGCTCCTGGACCAGCCCCGGTGGGGAGGGGCCGCCAGGTGGTGGGGCAACTGCAAGGAACACGGGGCTCTGCCCAGGCAGCTCCTGCTGCCCATCCCCAGCCCGGCAAGGCCTCTCTCCCCCGGGGACCCACTTCCCAGCCTGGAAATTCTGAGTCCACAGCTTTGCGGCCGGACGCCCCGGCTCCAGCCTCACGGTGGCCTGCTTTCCGCCGGGCGCAGTGGAAATGTGGGTCAGCGTCTGCTCACCTGGCCGGGGGCCATAGCCACTGGTAGGAAAATCACCGGCGCAGCCCGTGGCCAGCAGGGCCCCCACCCCCCAGCAGCTGTCCCACCTGCACACTGACCCCCACCCCCAGACCGGGGCTGCCTGTCCCGGGGTGGGGGGCCCTGCGGCCCAGCACCTGCACCTCTGCAGGGGGTCTGCCCATGGGGCCCCCATCCTCTAAACAGCTCCGCTGTTGGGAGGGTGCCCTGGCGTGGTGCCTGCTGCAGCCCCTTCAGACCATGGGGCACAGAGCAGGTGGGCAGCGCTGGGAGGATCAAGAGCACTTTGTGAAATGCCCCCCTTCCTTCCGGGACTTCCAGAAGGACATCTGACAGACGTGGGAAGTGAGCCTTATTCATGATTTGATCTGCCCCGCCCCCCAGCCCCAGCAGCTCCTCATCTGCCAGTGAGGGGTGAGCACGGGAGCCTGCCTGGGGGTCCCGGGGCCTGTGTCTGACGAGGAGGGCCTGGAGCAAACACCCACTCTCCGGGGAGCCAAGGGGCCCCAGGTGACCTCTGGGGAGAAGCAGGGGTGGCCAGCGGGACGTGCGTGACAGGCACATCACAAACCCTCACCCCCACCGACCCTACCACAGGGACACTTGTTTAAAAAGACTGCTTCTGAGATAATTTTAGGCTTACAGAAAAGTTGCAGAAATAGTCCAGTTGCCTGTACCCTCCACCCTCCGCCCCACACACTGGTCAGAGCCAGGATGCTCACACCGGCTCCTGTTGCTAGCCCAGCCTGGGACCGGCCCAGACATCAGCAGCTTTCTGCTGGGTCCCTCCATGCAGAACCCCTGGGGGACCCCACACTGCTTGGAGAACCCATGAGTCCTGGGCGGTTTGAAGGGCATGACCAGGCATGGGGCACAGTGTCCAGGTCCACGTGTGTCCACTGACCCAGGTGTGAGGCTGGCTTGGGCGGGAATCCCAGGGGAGCAGCTGAGGCGGCCATCACTCTCAGGGGGCAGGCTAACATGTGGACCCCTGCATTAGACCTGGGTGACGTGTCCTGGGGGTTGGCACCTGGGCCTAGAGCTGCTGGGGTGAGAACCCAGTGGCCACAGCTCCTGGCAGAGCAGATGGGCTTTACCTCTCCAGGTCCTCCCCAGGGCAACCCTGTCCTCCCCCCTTCTCCGGGCTTCACCCTGTTTGGAGGGCACTGTCCTCGGTGGGTTAGGGGCTGGCGCTCGAGCCTCTGATGTCCTGGATGTCAGGACACTGGGCTTGGGAGGGTGACAAGTGATGAGGGCTGTTCCAGGGGAGAAGCCCTCCCGGGAAGCCCTCCCTGGGGAGAGCAGTGAAGGGGAGGGGGTACACTCGGGTCCCACCGGGCCGGGTGGGGGCTGCCCTCCACTCCCCTTGTAAGGCAGTGAGTGTCCCCTTTGCTGTGGTAGTCTCAGTGGGCTCCTCTGACTAATACAAGAAGGGACCATTTGGGGGAGTTCCCGGCACTCTTACCCCTTAGGAGGCCCACGGAGGCTGCCTGCTCTCCCGCTGACCCAGTCCTTTCACCCACCCGTCCTCTGCCTGTCCTCTCTGTGGGCAGGGAAGGGGCAGCCACAGGGAACCCGGCCTGGGATGCGCCCAGGAAAGAGGGGCCTCGGCTTCCCTATAAGGCCACGCCCATGGTAGCCACTCCCAATGGGACCACACCCATGTGCGGCCTCGCCTATAGGGCCACGCCCACGGGACACCACACCCAGTGGGAGCACGCCCACAGGAAGCCCTGTCCATGAGATACCACGCCCGCATAGGGCCTCACCCACGGGGAGGCCACGCCCACTGGGGGCCACACCCATACGGTCGGGACCACGCCCACGGGGTCTTGCCCAAGGAGGTCCAGTGCTCTGGGGTAAGGGACGCAGTGCCCGTCGTGCACCAGCTGTGCACCCTCAGGGAGGTTGCCCCTCGGGGCCTCTCCTCCCCTGTCTAGACACGGGGTCTGCAAGGCTCTGAGGAGCCCTCTTAGGCCCAGCCCTCTAAGGTCGCAACCTCTCACCTTCACCACCAACCACTGGGCAAACACACGATGTCCAGTGGGGGGTCCCTGACCGCGAGAGCGCAGAGGAAGGTGGGGGACCACCCGGCGGGTACCAGGCAGAGGCCCGCGGAAGCTGCTGGGGGTTTGCCGGCGCCCTCCTCGCTCTCACAAACCCCCAGGAGGGAAATTTTCACGCCTGTCATCGGAACATGTTACTTCAAGACAGAAAATATGAAGAGGCCTGGAGTTCTCATCAGCAACCCGGGAGCTGAGGACAGTGCGATGTCATCCCCGTGGGTCACGGGGGCGGGGGACGCCGCCCAGGATCCTGGCGAGCCCAGGAGCAGCTGCTGTGAGCTTGGCACCCACGTGGCCCCTCCAAGGAGAATTCCAGAAAAAGGCCAGTGCTGCCCATGAAGCAGAGCGGAGGCACAAGATGATGTCCAGAAGAGGTTGGGGGCGGGACGCAGGTCCAGCAAGGAGGCTGACCTAAGACTGGACACACTCGCACACGCCTTTGTTCCCTGAGCTAGCACGTGGCGGGGCACTGCAGACGTACGTGCCAGGGGCCACTTCAGAAAGCCCCTGAGAGGTAACACAGGAACCGTGGGTACAGGCAGGGATTCTCCCGGCTCTCATCATGGCCAGGTCTTGTGGCAGCCAGAAAACCAGCAGAAGTGGGTGTAGAAACCGGTCTTCACGCTCCACAGAGAAAACATTGTACTATGAGGCTGTGACGTTGACTCGCCCACAAAGGAAACCTCACTGAGCTAAAAAAGTAGGTTAACAAAAATCTTATTATAATCCAACAAAATTTTAAATAAATTTTAAACACACCCCCAATCTTGATTACTCAGAAACTAAGAAAGACATTTCCAGGGAAACTTAGATAAAGCAGGAAATGAAATCTGAGCACACAGGCTCTCTGGAAATCTCAGCATCTCAGCTGAGCCCGTGGGCTCTGATGACTGTTGCTCAGATTCTCAGAGGAAAGAACAGCAGTGAGGGATTTCCTGACCATCTTTGGGAATTAGAATTCGAATAAGGTACCGTTCAAAAAGTAGAAAGAGGAAATTATGGAGGTAAAAGCAGAAATCAGTGAAGTAGAGAATAAGTAAAAAAGAGAAATGATAAAGTGTTTCTTCTAAAAGAGAATCAGAGGAGCCACTGGTCCCAAGAGCCTGATGCAGGGATGGCGGTCTCGATTTAGACTTTGCGTATGAAATTCAGAAACCGCCTATAATTAGGAATGAAAAAGGAGACTCGGGGACAGAAAAGGTGGGCAGGATGACACACACCACAGCTTGCTGTCTGGGGCAGCTGTCAGAAACCTGAGCAAACTGGTAATTTTCTAGTGAATGCAAATCACCAAAATAACTTACAGTAAGGAAAACATGAGCAAGCAAATGCAAGAACCTGGGAAGGTGATCTAAAATGAACGAGTAGAGAAAAGCACCAGGGACAGATGTTCACAACTGACTGTGAGCTGACCTGAAGTTACAAGAAAAGCTATTCCAATGTTATTTTAACTTTTCTGAGACATATAAAAACATGGAAAACTAATTCACCTCATGAAACCAGTAAAATTTAATACAAGAACTTGATGTATTACAGAAAAGAAAACTATAGACAAATATCACTTATAAATGGAGATGAGGAAAAAATCTAAATAAGTAGCAGAGAGAACCCACTAGAGAGTCTGCAGGATTATGTGTTACAATGGGCCTAGGCCAGGTTTCCAAGAGTGGCTCAATGATTCATTTAAATAATTTCATGGACAAATTAGCAGAGAAAATTAATAAAACCAAATCAATAAGTACTGAAAAGAAATGTGACAAAATTTAGCAATTTTATTAATTATGATATTAATTAAAACGGGGGAAAAAAAGGTAAAAATTTTGCCCACAAGAGGCCAAGATCATGCTACATGGAAAACACAAAACTCTCAAAAATGCAGGAAAAAGCACTGAACTCCCCTTTGTCTGTTGTAATTTAACATTTTCTTGAAGGTTGTAGCAAATGCAATAAGAAAAGAAAATTAAATGACATTAACCTTAGGAAAAATAGATAAAATTTTAATGTTGCTATGATTATAAATCTAGAGATTTCCACATACCTCCTAGTTTAAAAAATTAAAAATGAATAATAAAATGATACCAGATAAATACAGAAAAGCCAGTAATTTCTTGAACAATGAGCACCTAGAAGCAAAGGCAGCAGAAATTCCATTTGCAGCAGTAACCGTGTGGTTGATCAGCCCCAAGCATAAAGGTGATGGAACAGGCAAAGGTATTCACAGCTCTTGCATCTGATGGCCTCTCTGCTCCCCCAGGCCCAGGAACCACTCCCCCTCTACCACACCTCCCCTCTGGCCTCTGGGGCTGTGTCCTGGGCTGCAGGGTCCAGCCTACAGGAGGGGAGAGTGGGAGGAAGTGGCTGCCACCTCTTCTGAGGCTGCATGTTGGAGGTGGCCACGCCAGCCCACTGGGGTCTTGTGGTCACCGCTCGGTCAGTGCTTGCCTGGCTGCCAGGGCCCCGGGCACAGCCTTGCCATGTGCATGGTGAGGACGACACAATGCCATGGAGAGGCGCCAAACGTGATAAGCGGCAGTCTCCCCACAGGTCAGAACCACAGGAGGAGACCACACCTGCTGAGCGCGGAGCAAATGAGACCTGACCGGATGGGAAGAGTCCTGGCTCCTGGAGGTCTGGGAAGCCAGTGCAGAAGGTGCACTTGCTCCTGACAGATCCCAGCCTTTCCCGCCATGGAGCCTACGGTCTCCGTGGAGGGCAGATGTGGGGGGAGGGAGGCAAGGGGCTGCAGTGGTCCAGATCCACCTGATTGGCCTTGGGTGCCACTGAGCCCAAAGCCCCGGGCCCTGCAGCTGTCAAGGGGGTGTGGTGGGCGTGGGGACCCGCGGCAGCAGGCGACACCTGGCAAGGGCTTGACGAACATCAGGCCATCTTGGGGGCAGTGTTCACATGACTCAGAACATACCTGCAACCACAGAAACCCCATCCGTGTGCTGGTGACGCAGAGACTAAGCTGTCTGGAGCCCAGAGCAGGACTCTGGAATATGTGAGCAAAGCCACATAGAAAGTCAGTGCATAAAACAGTGTTTTATTAAGTCATAAATGCCATCCTTGGAGGAGGAAATGGCAACCCGCTCTAGTGTTCTTGCCTGGAGAGTTCTATGGACAGAGGAGCCTGGGGGGCTACGGTCCATGGGGTCACAGAGTTGGACATGACTGAGCCTACACACGCACACACACACACACACACACGCCATCCTGTGCAAGGAGCTGGGAGCAGTCCTCCAGCGGCCGGGACGGGACATGGCTGGGGTGCGGAGGGGCTGAACGGTGGGGTGCCCTGCACCGAGTGAGGGACTGAGGCTGCCATGAGGAGGTCTGGCCTTAGACTGAGCTGCCCTGGGCACAAGCGAGGACGCCGATCAGAGGAGGAGGTCCCGGGCGGCTCGCCAGCTCAGCACTGCACCGCCAGCTGCCCACGACATGGCGGCCTGCGGAGGACGTGTGAACCGTGAGCCTAAGCGTTCAGGGACGAGGCTCCCGCCGCGCCCCGCCAGGCGGCCCTTCTTCAGCAGGAAGCCTGAGGCCCTGCAGCTGCAAGCCAGGTGTGGGTGCCCCTCCCGCCCACCCCAGCCCGGGCAGCCCTCTGGGAGGACACACGGACAGACAGGGCCCTGGGGGGCGGGGGCGAGGGCGGGAGGAGGAGGGCCCAGGTCCCCGCTCTGCTCCCCATGCCCCTCCCTTGGCTGGAGCCACTCTGGGGGGGCCTTGCTCTCCACCCGGCTGGCTCTCTGCTGGCCTGCAGCGTGGGGCTGGCCTCCCCTGCCTGGTTGTTCCTCTGGACAGGCCGCAGATCCTCCAGGGCGCAGGCCTCTGCCCCACAGTCCAGGCCTCAGAAACCATGGGGGAGGACGGAGGCCCTCAGAGAAGAGGGGGCACACTGGCCTGACCGGCAGAAGAGCCGGGGTCCACGTGGCCTCGGGGGCCACTGCTCTCTGCACGTCCTCCCAGAAGGGGGCCGCGCTCAGGACCCAGCACAGTTTCCCCCCTTCTGCAGGCCCCGTAGGCCCCCGAAGATGGATGGGGGAAGCACCCCGGCTTTTCTGAGATGCAGCTCAAGGGACATAGGTCCACCCTTTAGAAGCGCGCGCTTCACTGGTCTTCAATTTGCTCAGTGTCATGCAACTGTCACCTCTACCCAATTTCAGAACCTTCCCCCTGCTCCCCAGAGAGTCCCCGTGTGCATCACAGTGGTCGTCGCCTCTAGCGGTCCACCCACCCTCCCTGCCTGGGGCCCGCGCTCTGCCTCGCGGGATCTGCCCGTGCAGGGCGTTCACACGCGTGCAGCCGCAGGCGTGGCCTTTGGGACTCACCTTCAACCACGTCGTGTTTTCAAGGTCCGTTCCCCCCTGTTCCTGCGGGCGTCAGGCCTGGCCTCCTCTCTAGCGCTGGGTCGTGCTCCTCGTGTGGACGGACCACGTTTTGTTTATCGATTCATCTGCCAACCACAGCGGGCTCTTCCTGCCTCCTGGCTGCTGGAACACCTGTGAGGACACCTGTGCCTCGTGTGGCCACCCGTGTGTGCACAGGCCTGCGGGGCTGGGTGGCAGCTCTCTGACATTTCGGAGCACCCCCCTGGGCCCCCAGCGGCTGCTGTCCTGGTGGGCATGAAGCCCTGACCCACTGATCCGCTTTCCCTGATGACCACAGACACTGTGTGACCGTTCATGTGCTTGCTGGCTGTTCGTGTAGATCATCAGGCACCCGTGTGGGCTGTGTACACACTCAGCTGTTCATTTATTTATTGTTGACTTGCAGGAGATGGTTGGTGTGTCGGTTTATAACAGCCTCACAAGTATCGCCTTGGTTCTTGGCCAGAGATAGTCACGTGACCTCTTGAACCCTGCTTGCAGGGGGCACAGGGCGTGGTTGAGGGGCGTCAGCTGGGTTGGAACCTCAGAGGGTGGCCTGCCCCCCGCTGAGGGCAGACGGCGCCCCCCGCTCCCCGAGGCGCGTGAGCCCCTTGGGCGTCAGCTCCACCCACCTCCTGGGCGGGGAACCGGCGCTGACATCTGGTCCTCCCCGCCCGGGCCCTGCAGGCCTCTCAGCTGTTTCCACCTTATTCTGCTTTACGGGGCCCCAGTGGCATTTAGAGCAACCCAGGTGTCTCTGGGTGGTGGGGACTCCTGCCCGGGACAGCGGGCTGCCGGCCGCCTCCTGGGGCTTTTTCCCAGGAGATCCGGCGAGAAGTTTGAGCTTTGACGATTTACAACATGTATCGCTGTCATAAATGTCATGTTCTTGTCAGCGTTTCTACCTGGGAGTTGCTTTGCTGTCTGAACGTTAGTTCTGTGTACGGATTTCCTCGTAACTCACCTGTGGCTTCTGTTTCTGCTGGTTCCTGGGCTGCAAGCGGTTGCAGCGGGGCCTGTATGTGTGTGTGTGTGTGTGTACGTGCACGTCCACGTGGTCTGCGGGGCGCAGTGGGCTCTGAAGGCTGGGCCAGGGGAGGCCTGGGTCCGGGCTGGCATCACCAGTGGAGGGGGCGGCAGGCCCGGCCCGTCCTCCTCATCCTTATGGGAGCTGCTCTGGGGACGTGCAGCAAGTGTCAGGATTTGGGGTCACAAACAGGAGCCTGCATCTCCCTCGGGGAAGCCAGGTCACAGCCCAGCACCCACCACCCTGGGGCCCCATCGGCACCTGCTGGGTCCACCCCGCCTGGCCAGGCCTCAGAGAGGGTTGGGTGAACCCAGGGGCTGGATGCCCCCCTCACTTAACGCCCCTGCCAGAAGCACCCGGGGACCCAGCGCACAGGTCCCCACGTGGTGCCCCCCACCGCAGGCCCTGCGGGGCTGCTCCCACCACTCAAGCCTTTCACAGGCTGGGGGCTCAGACCCGGCGGCCAGCAGGAGTTGGTCCCCAGGCCCTGGAGGGGGTGCTGGGGAGCCCTCTGGCCCTTGGCCACACCCTGAGCTCTCCTGGGGGCACCAGGTGGACATGACGGCCCACCCTGTCCTCTCTACCCCCAAACCCCGTGCCCTGGCCAGGAAGGGGCTGGGGACACAGCAGAGAGCCAGCCTGGGAACGGCTGTGCCCCAGCACACGGTCCTGGTTCTGAGTGGACACAGGGCCCCCCCGGGAGGTGTCCTCTGCCCACCACGCAAGCTGGTGGGCCACTCCCAGCCTCGGCCAGCTTCCAGGTGCCTGAGGGCCATCCAGGGCAGCCTCGGGAACTAAAGGACCTGGCATGGGGCGGGGTGGCACTGCCCGCCCACGTCCCCCACGGGCGGCCCAGCTGCAGACCCGGGCGTGTCCTCCATGGCCAGGCCCCGCTCCCTGGGCTGACCACAGCCAAAGTCACCTGCTGGCGTGTGACTGGCTGGGCATCGCGCAGCCGCCCCCACCCCGGCCTGCTCTGCGACCCCGTCCGTCCATTTGTCCTTCCCGCCAGGGGTGACCTCAGCAGTGACCTCACAGACCCCGTGGGGACCACACCCAGGGGCAGGGCACTGATGAGTCAGCTGATGACGACGGCTGCAGGCCTGGGGACCGCAGCAGGCACATCGGCCCCCGAGCTATGGTCTGCCCGGGGGGGCCACTAGCCCCCCAGGGGAGGGGAGCCTGAGGCTGACAGGGGTCCCGGAGCAAGACGGGTCTCCTCCTGAGACGGACCCCAGGCAGGGGCCACAGCGGCTCAGCCCTGGGCCCAGCTCTGGGGGCACAGGCCTGGCCTGGGGGGTCTCGGTCATGGGACAGAGAGCTGGGGTGCCCTAGGAGGTGAGGTTGGAGCTCCCCCAGGATCTCAGGGGGCATGCCCACCAATGCCTGGCCCTGGGCTGGGGAGAGCTGGTGGCTGGGCCACCAGTGCAGAGTGAGGGGGTGTGGGGTTATGGGGCTGCAGGGTGGAAGGGATGCAGGGTGAAGGGGTGTGGGCTGGAGGGGGTGTGGGGTGATGGGGTACAGGGTGAGGGGGTGTGGGGTGAGGGTGTACAGTGAGGAGGTGCAGGGTGATGGGACACGGGACAGGTTGGGAGGTGAGGGGGTAAGGAGGGGCAGTGCTGTCAAAGGTCAGTTGGCTGGGGGCACAGAGGCCGCCCTGGTCCGAATAGGGACATGGGGTCCATGGGGTCCATGTGACTGGCCCAGGGTGGGTGGCCCCAAGTGGTGGGCACAGCTGAGTGGCAGCACAGACCGGGTTACCCCAAATACCCCCATCAGGGGCCTGGAGGCAGTGGGGTGAAGGGTGCCCCAGGCTGTGGGGAGCAGCTGGACGGGCCCAACACCCCGCACTGGCTGGGGGTCCTGGGGGGCTCCAGGGGGCTCCGGGGGGCTCTGGGGGGCATGACCGCCGGGCCTAGGAATTCCATTGCAGACACAGCATGGCCCGGGGTGGGGCCAGGCCATTGGACACCCCCCCACATCCAGCCTGTGCCCCTCTTCCCCTGCTCCTCCTGTGGTTGCACCAGCCAAGCCTCATGGGTCCAAGAACAGGTCTTTCCTCAGCAATTTCCAGGATCTTCCATTTGTTAAAACACTCACAGCTTTTGTTGGCAGGCTGGCCCCCAGCCCTGACAGGGGGCTGCCTCCCCGGCCTGCCCCCGCCTGGTGACAAGGCCCCTGGGGACGGGGCACTGGGCGGCCAGCCAAGGCCTCGGGTGGGGCTCAGGTGGGGGCGCTGAGACTGGCAGGAGGTGGGGGTGGACGCGGGCGGGTCTGGCTCCGGGAAACCCTCCACGTTCCCCGAGGGGGAAGGAGGTGGCCTCTCTCCCGTCTCTCGTCCCCAAGGGCCCAGCCTGGCCCCCTTCACGGGGACCCCCCTGCCCGCCCCTCCCCGCCCAGCCCCTGGCCTCATCCCTGTGCTCAGGGAGGGGGCAGGGCTGACCCCAGGTCTGACCCCCGACCACTGCAGCTGCAGCAGCAACCCAAGGGACAGGCCCAGCTCACGCCAGACGGAACACACGGGTCAGCCATGGCGGGGGCAGGCAAGGAGGAGGAGCTGGGAAGGGCTGCTTCCTCCAGCAGGGCCGTGGGGGGGAGCCACTGTAGGATGATGGGGTGTGTGTGTGTGGACTTGGGGGGAACACCCTGGGACAGCCAGGAGACACGCAGACAGCAGGTGGGACCACCCGTGTCCTGTAAGACAGGACATTTGCCGAGGACAGTGCGTTTTGCCTTCAAGGACAGGAAAGAGGAGCTCTGCCCCTTCTCCCCCTCCAGATGCAGGGCTCTGCGCTCTGGGTGCCGCACGCCAGCCCTGACTCGGCTGTGGGTTGGGGGCTGTTTTCCCCCATGGGAGATCTTAGTTTCTGGACCGAGAAGGACCATCAGACATCAACTGCCCTGGACTGAAGCCCCTCGCCTCTATCAGAGTGAGGAGGCAGTCTCTCCTCCTTAGTGCGGTCTCCTGGGGGGCCCTCCCCTGGCCTCCACCCCTGGCAAGCTCCTGGCACGAGGGGAGGAGGGTCTCACCTGAGCCTGGGCCCCTGGCCTGGGTGGGATCAGCTCACAGGTGAAGACAACATGTGCAGGGGCAGCCAGGACACTCCTCCCTGGGGCCGACCTTCCCGAGGAAAGGCAGTAAACATGTTTGCAGTGAAAGTTGCTCAGTTGTGGCCGACTCTTCGTGACCCCATGGACTATACAGTCCATGGAGTTCTTCAGGCCAGAATACTGGAGTGGGGAGCCTTTTCCTTCTCCAGGGGATCTTCCCAAATCAGGGATCGAAGCCAGGTCTCCCACATTGCAGGTGGATTCTTTACCAGCTGAGCCACAAGGGAAGCCCAATGTGTTTGTAAACCAACAACAAAAGAAGAAACTATTTACAACTCATGTTGTTGATAAGGTTAACTCCTTAAAATATGAAGAGCTCTTAGAAATCAATAAGAAAAAGACCATCCATAACCTCCCAAATAGGAAATGAACAAAGACACACCGCAGGACAGGGAGCCGTGGCAGTGGGCAGCCTCACGGGGGACAAGCACACGGAGGGTCCACGTCGCACCGCGACATCACGGTGACCTGGGAAGCTCGATAACCAGCGTGTCCGAATGGCTGTGGAGAAGCAGAGCTGGCACACGTTTAAACTGGCCAGTGTGGGCATCTCTCCCCAGACTATGTGCCGTGGATGTTGCATGAGCTATGACACTCCTGGGAATCCCCCAGAACAGTGATCCAAGGACAAGCTCCAGGCTGAGCTGCTGTTTGTAACAGCGAAAGGCGGAAGGCACGAGGAGGGGGGGTAAACAGTGACTCATCTCCACGATGCAGCCCCACGTGGCCGTCACCAGAAGAAAGAGCAGTGTCAGCTGTGTGGGGGTCTCGGGGAGCATGAGTTCCCCCCAGGAACTCAGCGTGCCTCAGGTCTGAGGCCAGAGGGTCAGAGACACAGGACGGGAATGGAGTGTCCCTTCCAGGGCTGCGTGTGGTGAGCCGGGGGGCTGGGCTGGTCACAGGGGCCTGAGGGCCTCCACTGGGCGCCGGCCGCTGGTCCAGGGGACCAGATGGTTCTCTTTACGGGGGAGCACTGGCGGCCGGGGCAGAGAGCCCGGAAGAGCCTGCAGCTGGCCCTGCTCTCCGCGCTTCCCCCTGATGTTGTTTTTTGCTGGAAAATCACTTCTGCGAATCCAGCTGGGCCTGGGCCCAGAGCAGCTGGGGGCGGTCCGGCTGGCGCTACGGCAAACGCAGGCCCCAGGCCTCTCTGGGCCCAGGCGGGAGGGGGCTGGCCAGGCGGAGACTCAGCGACTGCAGGCAGAGAGCCTACCCCTGCCCACTGTCCTGCTCAGGTCACCCCAGACCTCTGTCCCCCCAGCGCCCTGCCCAGGGCCCAGGAAGCCCACAGATCCTGGCCGTGGGCCCCAGGTTGAGGGCAGAGGGCTGAGGCAGCCACCCTGTGCTCCTGAAGGGACCACAGTGGGGGCGGCTTGATGGAGGGGAGGCCAGGTTCTGCTTGGCGCTGAGGATTGCAGGACCGCCGTTGGGCGTGCCTGGCCCTCGCTGTCCCAGCCCCTCTGAGGCTGAGCCCGCCGTGAGGGCAGGTGGAGCCAGCCAGGTTCCCCCTTGAGATCTGTGCCTGTGTGGTCCTGTCGTCAGAGAGGCTGCTCTACTCACACTCCGGGCACAGACCAGCCGTCCTGCTCCACGCACTGGTGTCCCCGTCACGGCTCAAGTTTCCCCAAACAAGCTCACACGAGCGCACACGCACGCACACGTGCACCAGCTCTCTCCGGCTTCCCTTCCATTTGGCCCCGTCTGTCTCTGTTGCTATGTCTGCTTTTTGACGAGACTCAAAGTAGTGTAGTCCCAAGTTCGCAGACCCCTGTGAGTCCATATGCATTTGGAGATAAGAATTTACTGACGGTAAACAGCTGGCGTTCTGGCCGAGTTGCCCTGAACTTCCGTTCCTGCTGGGGAACTCACTGGGGATGTCAGTGTTAAGCCCCAGCCCCACATGCCCACGAGACCGGGAGGGTATGTCAGACACACAAGGTTTGACAAAATCAGGTCCCCAGAGCCCATTCTCAGGGAGCTACTTCAGCACATGGAGTGTGAACACCCAGGAGGAGGAAGTCATGGGGGTGGGAACCGGGCTCCAGCATGGAGGTCCCGAGCCAACCTGAGCTTCCGGTCTGAGGAAACGCCATGGTCACTGATTCACTCACCCTCACACTCTGGCCACTGGGCGGGCCTCCTGAAACTCACACTTTTGCAAAGGAAGTTAAACCAAGAAAAGCTTGAAGTAAAATACAAAGTTTCAGCTCTGACAGGGGATGAGATCAGAAGTCCTCAGCCCTGCTCTGACAGCAAAGAGAAATCAACAGGGTCTCCTGGATGCAGAACGAAGGTCAGGGGGCCACGCACCCCCCGCAGTCTCAGGGAGGGCTGACGGCCGCATCCAGCTGCAGACGGGCGGGATGTCCGGGGGCTGTGGGGCTTGCTGGGGGCCGGGTGGGCAGGCGAGCGGCCGGCTCCGGGAAACAGGCCTTGCTGCCCACGGTCACTGGGACCCAGCTGACACAGGCGCACGGAGCTCCATGCACACACCTGGGGTCCCGCTCCACTGCTGGGCCAGGCCCGCAGAGGCCAGCCCAGGGCAGGGCTGATGGACAGGACGGCCCTGTCCTGATCACTGTGAGAAGCTGCTGCAGAGTCCCTAGACCTGTGTGCCAGCCCCGCGTGTCTCAGTTCTGTGGTGACACAGGGTGGGGGGGGTGATTACTGGGCCTGGGGGTGGACGCTGGGTGGTTCTGCACACGGCTCCTGGCAAACGATGCTCACCCCAACCCCTGCACAGCTTGGCGGGAACATCGATGGGCCAGGGTCAGAGGGTCCACGGGGACTCGGGGTTCAGGACCTCCCTTCAACACCATCCTCAGTGGAGTCAGAGGGGCAGCATTTGTAAACAAGCTCCCATACTCAGCGCAGCCGCCCTGAAAGCATCAGGCCAGGGCCCCGCCCGGCCCACAGCAGCTGGGGCTCCACGACCGGGGAGTGAGGCCTGGGCCTGAGGGTGAAGGCACCCACCTCACACGGTCACCCTCAAACCCATGGAGGGTCCTGAGGTCACCTGGTCTCCACAGGGCCCACCCCTTACCTGGGGGAGACCTGGGGGCTGGTCCCCATATGCGGCCTATATACCACCTGGGCTCACGGTGTAGGAGTCAACCCCCGAAGCTCATGGTGTAGAGGTCACCCCACCTTGGTCACGGTGTAGGAGTCACCCCACCTTAGCTCAGGGTGTAGGAATCACCCCACGCTTGCTCAGGGTATAAGTCACCCCACCTTAACTCATGGTGTAGGATTCACCCCACCTTAACTCAGGGTGTACAAGTCACCCCACCTTAGCTCATGGTGTAGGAGTCACCCCACGTTTGCTCAGGGTATAGGGGTCACCCACTTGGCTCACTCCTTAAGATGAGGCTGGATTATCTTTTTTCCTCTAAGGATTTGGAAAGTTAATCTCAAAATGATTGGAAAGTGCACCTCCTTTTTGTTCTCTCAAGTGAATTGGAAATCAATGGTTTTTTTCTACTTTTTAAGTATTTTTTAGAACTAAGGGTTGAAGCCATTTGTAATTTTCTTTGAGAAAGTTTTTTAATTTCTTGGAAAGTTATAGAGCAATTCAGATCTTTTACTTTGTGTTGGTTTAGCAAGTGTTCTCAAATTTGCATCAGAAAGTTTTCATCACATTCTCTGTGATTTGATTGACATTGGGAACTGCTTAGCAACCTCCTCTTGAGTCCTGGTCCTAATTGTAGCTGTCTTATTCTCTTCCTTTATCTGAAGGTAACAATTTTACTAATTTAAAGAACCAACTGTTGAATTGCTTGATACTGTGTTTGTGTTCTATTTGATTAATTCCAAATTTATATTTATTTTGTACACCCACCTATGACTTAAAACTTTAGCTTTCATAGTTTTCTAGTTAAGATACAAATAAACATATCTTTATTCCAGCCTTTATATTATTTTCTAAAATTCACACTAAGTTGCTCGGTTTTCCCCTAAGCCGCTGCTCCAGCAGCTCGGTTACTTCAGGTGCTCCCCGCTTGTGTACCTTGCACTTCCACCGTCGCTCAGGACCCCGAGGGGGAGGGGGAGGCACTGAACACAGAGCAGTGAGGACCCCCAGGTTCCAGTAAGGACACAAAGGTCAAGCGGCTCCGGAAGCAAGAGGAAGCAGAGCCCAGCATGGACCACCCCAGAGCTGCCGGTCCAGCTCCGAGGCCACCCCCACTGGCCGGGAAGAGGGCTGACCCTGCCAGCGTCCCCATGAGACAAAGCCGCTAAAACAGAGGCTGGGCGTGCCGGCTCTTTCTGGGACTTTTATTTCTTTAAAATAATTCATACAAATGGTTACGGTCACAAACATGATTTTAACCAAAATATTGCTAGCCTACCACATCAGCAGGACGGCACCGCGGGCCGGGCGCCGCACCCGCGCCAGAGAGAGGCCGCGCGCTCCACCCGGCTGCCTCGCGATGCCGTCTTCGTTGGAAACAAGGGGTTCATGCCAAAGTTAGGAAAGACAGCCTTGGTTCTGTTTTTCTAAATTATTCTAAAAATAAGACAAGCAGGTAGAAAAAACAATGCACTGTGTGGCGTAAAAAGAAAAACGGGAAGGATTCATTGTCCTGAGAAGTTTGCCAACTGCCTGTCTGGGGCGCTCCACACGCAGAAGGAACGGCCGGGAGCAGCGCTGCGGCCGCCCCGGCTCTCCTGCCGACAGCTGAGCAAACACACCTGTGATGTTCTAGAGACTGTACACAGACGAGGACATTCGGGGAGAGTGAACTACTAACTTCTGCTGCTGAACGAGGACGCGGAGGACGCGGAGGACTCGGGGAGCGGCCGGCCCTCGGGACGGGACAACTACAGTCGACGCGGGCAGCGGCGCCAGCTCAGCCCTGGCGCCCGGCCCGTCTCCAGAGACCCGGCCACCGCAGGCACCGCGCCGCACACGCCTGTCCAGGGCTTGGCTGGCGCCCCGGCTGCAGAGCTCCGGCCCGGCTACAACTGGTCGCTCGCGTGGTCTCTATCCGCCTCGGGCTTGACGGTTTGGCCGGGAGAAGGGGCATGGGGAGGATGGGAGACGGGAGGCAGGCCGTGGGACAAGGACATCGCGCTGGGGACGATGCCCTCCACGGCGGCCGGGATGCCGCTGGGCGCCACGCCCACCACGCCCGGGGGGTACCTGCTGGGGGAAGAGGCGGCGCGTGAGCCCGGGGGGCGCCCCGTCCAGCCCCGCCCCGCTCCATACCGCCGAGACCCAGGACGGCGCCCCGTCCACCACCCCGAAGGCTGCCGGCCGCTCCGGCGCGCATGCCCCAGCCGCCCACGGCCAGGGGGCCCAGAGCCCCGCTTGCCTGTAGGCGGCCCCGTTGAGCTCGGGGTGCACCACGGCGGGGTCCACGCTGGCCCAGTGGGTGGCGGCTGCAAGGTGGTCCTTGTTGACGCAGTTCTTCAGGCTGTCGGGGATCCGGCCTGGGAAATGCGGGGAGCGAAGGATGGGGCCTGTGTCTGGCAGCCAGCAGGACCCAGGGGTGCTCGGACGGGGACGGGGCCGCCCCCACGGGCGCACGGCCCTCAGGCAGAGTGGGCCCCGCCTGTCAGGTCAGGGTCCCCCTCGAAGCTCATGGACCCCTAGCCTCGGGCGGGCGACCTCAGCTCACTGGTGCCTGCTCAGACCGGACGTTTCAGAGCTGACGGGCCCACCCAGGACGCTCACACGCACGGCAGACCTCCTCAAAGGTGGGCAGAAAGACACATGAGCCCCCAGGACCGCGAAGGAGCATCACAGACGCGACGCCAAGAGGCCCTGCGTTCAGGGTCTGCGGCGTGGGAACATCAGGCCCTGGTGGCTCTCGTCTCCTTCCGCGCCCCACCCCGCCCCCCCGTGCCCCGCCCCCACGGCCCACGGCCCCCCCCCGTGCCCCGCCCCCACGGCCCCGCCCGCAGACAGACGTGGCCCCCTGCAAGAGCCTGGGGCCGCCCCGACTCCCATGCCCCACACCCTGCCGGACGCGGCCCCGACCCGCCCACCTGTGATGGCTCTCCGGATCTCCCTGGCCGCCTCCTCACGCATCTCGATGGAGGCCTGCTCGCTGTACCAGGCCGCATGCGGGGTGCAGATCAGGTTGGGCGCATCCTTCAAGGGGCCCTGGCTAAAGCTGCACAGAGGTCAGAGGCTAAAGGTCAGAGCCTGATCTTGGCCGGAGCCCACCCCTCCCTCAATCTGTCAGATCTGCTCAGGCCCTCCCTGACCGCAGTGGGGAGGGTCTCAACTGGGGACATGCCCAGCCCCCTGCAGGTGACTGAGCTCTCAGACCTGGACCCCTGAACACCCCTGCAGGCTCCAGGGGTGAGGACCCCCCGGGCCCTGCTGCCCGACAGCCTCTCGGCCGGGGCGTCTACACACAGCCACCTGGGGCCCTGCGGCCTCGGACACTTGGCAGGGGGCCCTGGTCTCAGCCCTCCCCCTCCCCCAGGTGCAGGACCCCGGGCTGTCCTGGCCCGCACAGCTGAGCTCCCCTCCTGCTGAGGCCTGGCTTGGCCCTGGAGGAAGGTTTACCCTAAGCCAACCTCAGGCTGCACAAAGGCAGGGCCGGGAAACTGTGTGTGGGCATCGCCGCCCCCCCCCCCCCAGGCCAGACCCAGGCCGGCGCCGGGCACGAGCGGGGCGGGCACCATGCCAGGGGCCCCAGGAGTCGGTGGGAGGCACCTGAAGGGCTCCGACTCGTGCACGTCCAGGGCCGCGCCGCGGATCCGCCCCTCCTTCAGGGCCTGGGCCAGTGCCTTCTCGTCCACCAGGCCACCCCGGGCCGTGTTCACCAGGAAGGCCCCTTGTCTCATCTGGGAAGAACAGATGGTGGGCCTGAAGGCGCCCCCTCGCTGGTTCTGGGAAGGAGGCTCCCCCTGCTCCAGATGGGGCATTCCCTGTGACCCTGATTTCACCCCAAGGCAGCCCCCCCCCCACTTCGAGGGGCTCAGGAGGCCGTCCATGGGCACAGGGCTCTTCCCTGGCAGGCTCCTGTCTGTTCAGGCCTCACTTGGTTCTCACGGATTGCTCGGCCTGACCAACTCCCTGACCCCCAGAGGCCAGCCCAGCACGTGGGAACGGTGTCCGGTCTCACCCTCCATGGGGCTGGGGGCCTGGGGCAGACAACAGTCAGGGCTCCAAGTGTGCACACAAGAATGTGCATGCACTCCCATGCGCACACATGTGCACACACAGAAGTATATGTAACCACATGTGCATGTGTCCGCATACGTGTGTGAAAGTCGCTCAGTCGTGTCTGACTCTTTGTGACCCCGTGGACTATAGAGTCCATGGAATTCTCCAGACCAGAATACTGGAGTGGGTAGCCTTTCCCTTCTCCAGGGGATTTTTCCAACCCAGGGACCAGGTCACCCGCACTGCAGGCAGATTCTTTACCAGCTGAGCCACAAGGGAAGCCCAACCATATGTGCGTTTGTATGTATACACGTGTGGATAGACACAAATGCAAAGCGCGACTGCACACGCTTAGAAACACGTATACACACACATCTATACAACCATGTGCACACACATGTCTATACAACACATGTGCACACAAGTGGAGGGCCACCGTCATCCAAACTTGCCCACACCCAGGTGTGTGCACTGCACGTGCTCACAACACAGAGGCCTGTGTACACACTGCCACTTGAAAGGCCCGGGCCGGGGAGGGGCCCAGGCCGGCCCCGCCCCCGCCCCGCCCCCGCCCCGCCCCCCGCGGTGCCGGGGCGCAGACCTGCTTGACCGTGAAGTCGTTGATGAGGTGGTGGTTGTGCTCGTTGAGGCCGCAGTGCAGGGTCACACAGTCGCTGTGGAAGAGCAGGTCCTGCAGCGTGCTGACCCGCTGCAGCCCCAGCGCCCGCTCCGTGCCGTCCGCCAGGTAGGGGTCGTAGAAGAGCACGTTGAAGCCGAAGGCCTTAGCCCGCAGCGCCACCGCCTGCCCCACGCGCCCTGGGGGGAGAGGGCGTCACCCGGGCTCCTGCTCAGAGGCCAGGCAGCGGGCGCGTGGGGGACGAGGCTTCAGGGAGAAGGGCCGGGGCCTGGGGAGCACGGGAGCCCAGCGGACCTGCCGCAGGCAGCACCGCGGGGCTGGAGCAGCCTCTCACTCTGCGGGCGGGCAGCGCGGCCAGGAGCCCTGCTCGGCCACTTCACTGAGGCACCCGGCTCCTCAAACCCAGGGAAGCCCAAAAAGGACTTCCATTTTTATGAACAAACGTGGAAAGTGGAATTGTGTGTCTGGCAGCTGCCACTGCACAGCTCCTGGGTCCCCGGGAGCTGCACGCAGCGCCTCAGGGTGGAGCCACCACGGCTGCGACCCTGGCCTCTGCAAGTGACACGGGTACCAGAGATCCCTGCTTCAGCTCACGCCCCCGGGGCCACCGCTCTGCTTTCAGGCCGAGGGAACCGGAACACAGGCTCTGGGGGTCCCGAGAGGGGCGCAGGGAGGGCAGGAGCAGACGGCCAGGGCCACGGCCCCCAGGGCAGCTCTGACAGCCTCCAAGGACGACCAGGAGCCTGTGAGGATGCGGCCTCCAGGGCCTGACCACCCCGCGGTGTCTGCACCAACACAGCCTAGACAGGATGTGGCCCCAAACCCACTGGCCAGAGACACCCAGCCGCCCCACCCTCCCGGCACCCCTTCCTCCTCCTCCATCAATCACGCCGAGTGGACCCACCGGTCCCACCCTGGCTGGTTCCAGGCACAGGGGCCCCGTTGCTGGGTGCAGGGTGCTCGCGTGGCTATGGGGCTCTGACCAGCCCTGGTGTCTGTATGAGCAGTCCAGCAGGACAGCAAGTCACATCAGGAGTGGGACATCCCCACGTCCTCAGACTTCATGGTCCTGATCTGAGCTAACGCAGGTGCGTCTCTGCCCTGCAGCTCCCCACGGCTGCACAGGCGGGGCCTCTGCCGTGGAGAACCCTGGGGATCACAGATGGGGGCACAGGAGCTATGCCCCCAGGCAGGGCAGGCCACTCTGTCCACACTCGCCCTCCCCCGCTTCCCCAACCCCCGAGGCCCGCCCCACCCCAGCACCTCTGACCCCAGCACCTCTCTGCTCCCTGGTTTGCTACCTGAGCTCAGGGTGCCGGCCTGCAGGGCACGAGAGCCAGCGAGGGAGACAGCGAGCAGCCTCCCTCCACCCCGGGCAGGACTCAGGGCAGCCGCCTTGCCCCCACCTGACAGCCCTGAGCTTTTGGGAGAGTGGATGCCCACAAGCCACTCACGACACCACCCACAGGGCACAAATGACCCCTCCCAGAGCACTGTGACCCTGCCCATGGGGCACACGTGACCCCGCCCACAGGGAGCTGTGACCCCGCCCATGGGGCATGTGACCCCGCCCACAGGGCTCGTGTGACCCTAAGGGCACTTAACACCCGGGTGGGCGTGTGGCCCCGCCTGCTGTTCCTGGGGCAGCTAAGAGACCTGGCCACCCAGTGCTGCTCCCTGCCTGGACAGACATCCCAGGTGGGGGACCCGCCAACAGCCCAGCCGGCCTCTCGGTCCACAGGCCCCTGCAGGGCGGAGGCCAGCGCACCTAGTCCGATGACGCCCAGGGTCTCCCCGCGGATCCTGGCGGCTCCGGAGGCCACCTCCCGGATCTGCTCGACACTCTGGACGCGCGTGCCCTCCCGCAGCGCCTGGTGCAGCCACGTGGTCCTGCGGTACAGGTTGAGGATGTGGCACATGGTGGAGTCGGCGGTCTCCTCCACAGATGCAGCCGGCACATTGCAGACGGCGATGCCTGGAGATGCGAGACACACAGGGCCATCACTGGGATGGTCCTGGGCGTCGCCGGGGGCAGCCCCAGGGACATGTCCTGGCCTGGAGGCCAGATCAAGGCAGGTACCTGCCCCTGCCCTGGGGGAAGGCTGCCCATGGGTCCAGCAGGCAGACAAGGTGGGGATGACAGAGGCCAGGGTGGCGGGGGGTTGCCCGCCTGGACCACAGGCCACTGGACCTTCCTGGAACGGGTCTCAACCAGGCCACTCCACCCCAAGCAGCGGCCTCCCCGCCCCTTCAGCACAAGGGAGGACGGGGTGGGGGGTACGCGGGAGACTGAGCAAGAAGAGCTGGAGTCCCCATCAGACTCGGAAGCAAGGCGGCCGGCCACCCAACAGACAGGAGGCCCCTCGGGGCTTTGGAGGGGAGGACCACCCAGCACAGCCCAGACGTCCCTAGATGAAGGACAGAGCCCCGGCTGGTGAAATCGAGAGGCACAGAGGCCCAGCTCCGTCAGCAGGCATGAGGCCCAGGGACACGCCAGCTCAGAAAGCACCTGGACTGCCAGGCGACAGTGGGGTGGACACTGCCAGATACGGTGCATGGACGCCGCGTGGGGACAGGAGATACTGCGTGGGGTGGACACTGGGGTGACAGAGCTCCACAGGCACAGGCAGGGTGAACCCTGAGAGGCAAGGCCGCTGACAATGCAAGCGGTTCTCACTCTGCAGGTCTGAGCTGTCAGTGACCAGGTGACGTGGCTGAGTGAGTCCTAACCTCCCGCAAGGTGGTGACCAACACAAAGGAAAAGGAGAGGCCTGAGCATCACAGCCGGCAGGAAACTCCCCAACAGAGCCCAAGTAAGTCTGTTTTCACAGGTGTGAGACACACAAGTGCTCGAGGGTGTGTGCACACGAGCACAGGCACCCCCATACGCACACCAGCGTGTACACACTCCCATGCGTCCGGAGTCACAACATACACTTCCTTTCCCGGCCCGTCTCATGAACAAGGACGTGAGAACCCTGACACAGACGTGTCGGCTGCCCCTGGACGGAGGCCCCTGCCCGGGTCCCGGGGCTACCGCAGGAGGGCAGACGCGCTGCCCAAGGCCCGGGCCTCCTGAGGGACAGTGCCGCCAGCCCGCACCTGCCCGAGGGGAGCTGGCACGGGGCCCACACGTGGACAGCCGCGTGGACGCCAGCCCCCAGGCCCCAAGCCCCCTCCGCGCGGGCAGGCGCTGAGAATCAACGGACGGGACCGAAAGCAGCAAGGCCGTGCCTGGGGCAGCAGGCAGGGCTGTGGGGGAGGGTCCCCAGCGGCCTACCTAGGTCCCCGGCTGACTTGATGTCGATGTTGTCGAAGCCACTGCCGATGCGCACGATTATCCGCAGGGCCTTGAACTTCTCCAGGTCCTCCCTGGTCAGCGTGATGGTGTGGTACATCAGCGCGCCCACGGCCTCGTTCAGGACCTGCAGCAAGGGAAGCGTGGTGACCGGCACTGCCCCCAGCAGCCTGCGCCCCGTGAGCACAGCAGGCTGTCCAGGTGGGAGGCGGCCCGGTCCCCGTGTGAGCCCCTGCCGTGACCCGAGGGTGACGGCGACCCAGCAGACACGCCAAGGACACCTGCCGGGTCTACAGAGGGGACAGGGCTCTCCTGACTGACAGGGAGGTGGGGAGGGGGCTGCCCTCTCCCTGGGCACCGGATGCTGCAACAGATGGAAAACGAGGGCACTGGGAGGACCCGAGACCCCCAGCACCCCCGATGGAGAGGGAAGCCATGCCGCACGCACGACCTGCTCCCCGAAGAGCAGCCACCGCGGGGACCCCCGGGCAGTGGCCCCCAGCCCCCAGGCGGTGAACACGCAGCAGTGAGCACAGCACCCTTTCACGCCGGGACGGGCGGACGTGGCCCCCCCTCGCTGTCACCGTACAGGCCGCTCCCCCCAGAAGGGTCGGGGGCGTCGAGGGCGGGCACAGGTTTCATGTGCGCTCGGCCAAGAGGCTGGCCTGGCCAGCGCAGACCCCGCGAGGGGCCTGAAAGCTCCGTCTCTGTGCCCTGTGGAGCATCGCCCCATCCAAGGGGGCTCAGGATGCTTGCAGGGAGAACGTGTGCATCTCAGCAGGGCCGCCCCAGGTGAAACCCATGTAAGCAGATAGCTGCCAGGGTCTCCTAAGAGCCTGGTGCACAGACCTCCCCACCCATGGGGTCTGCCCGTGGCTGCAGCCCATGCAAAGCCTCTACCTGCGTGCGTGCACGGCCCCACCCACCCTGCCGCTGCTGCTAGCACCAGGCCACCAGCGAGACATGTCTGGCTGGGGTTGGGGCCACAGCCCAGAGCCCGGGACGAGGGTCCACTCCGGATGTGCTCAGAACAGCCAGGGACCCAAGGGCGGGGCCCTGGAGCTGGGCCACCTGGAGCCAACGCATCATGGACTCCAGGACCTGCCGCAGCTGGGGACCTGGTCTATCCCTCCCTAACGGGCCGGTACAATCCACGACTCAGAGGCCATGGGGAACCCGTGGGACTGTCGGCCACCCGCCCCTCTCTGGACCGAGTGTCCTGTGCTGACCTGGGCTCCCCCGTGGGGTGGAGGCTGCTGGACTCCCGGGGCTGCACAGGGCTGAGGCAGCAGCTGGCCCATGGCAGATGCGGCTAGCGTGGGGTGCAGGTGCTGAGGGGGGGACCCCAGGCAGGAGCCAGCAGCCTCTCAGACAGGCAACAGCCCTGGGCTCATCTCTCCTACGATCACGGGGCCCCCCAGAATGCAGTTTCCTTGAGGCTGGTGTGGCCTTCCTTCCCATTCTACTGGCCAACGGGGCCCAGAGGACACCCCCCAGGGGGAGAAAGGTCCAAGGCAGAGACGGCCATCAGCAGGGCAGAGGGTCAGGGGCCTGGTCCTGCAGGGAGCAGACAGGTGCCGCCAGACTAGCTCAGGCCCTCCCTGCTCAGAGGACCCAGGGATCCCAGCCCCGGGACACGAATGGGCCGACGGGACCATGCCGAGTCCTGAC
Source organism: Cervus canadensis (assembly GCF_019320065.1). Lineage (NCBI taxonomy): Eukaryota > Metazoa > Chordata > Mammalia > Artiodactyla > Cervidae > Cervus > Cervus canadensis. Next base: position 52,412,583 of record NC_057411.1, on the reverse strand, counting down.
AGCTGCCCCGGCCTCCTAGGAGGGGGTCAGACGCAGGCCTGGTGAGCACGGCATGAGGCAGTGGGCGGGCATCAGAAGCAGAGGGGTTGGGGGAGCACGTGGGGTGGGCAGGGGCATGGGGTAGGGCATGCGGCCGGGGCGGGATGGATGGCGAGGGGGCGGGCTCAGCCAGCAGGTCCCCAGGAAGGCCCCTCCAGCCGCCCTGCGCCGTGTGGCCAGCCTGTGAGGAGGCCCCCAGGGCTGGGGGCAGGCTGTGTGTGGACAGAGGTCAGTGCCCACTGTGGGCAGGTGGATGCTGGAACCGGAGAGGCAGACACATGGCTGCCAGCGTCAGGAGGGGAGGCCCCGCGTGAAGCCTGGCCTGGCCTGGACAGCGGGACGCATGTGGCCCACAGCTGAGACAGGGGGGTGTGTCGGGGGGTGGGCTGAGGCAGGCGGGGTGGGAAGGGGCCCTTGAGCGTCCTGGGCTGCGAGGCAGCAGGCATGGTCTGGGGCTGTCTGGAAGGTTCTCAAGTTGGGAGACCGTGCAGCTCCCCATGTGTCCACTCGTCTCCCTGAGGTGACAGGTGGCTCCCCGCGAACCTCTTCGGGCTCTGGCCCTGCTGTTGCCGCCCCGGGCACGTCCGCCCCTCAGTACCACCCACCCAGCACCTGGCGGTCCCGACACCACGTGTGCCGCGTGAGGCACACGCCAATGGGCACCGTGATTTTAGCTTTAACTTTAGACCGCATATTAAAAAGCAGAGACGTTAGTTTGCCAACAAAGGTGCATCTAGCCAAGGCTATGGTTTTCCCAGTGGTCATGTATGGATGTGAGAGTTGGACTATAAAGAAAGCTGAGTGCAGAAGTGATGCTTTTGAACTGTGGTGTTGGAGAAGAGTCTTGAGAGTTCTTCAACTGCAAGGGAATACAACCAGGCAACCCTAAAGGAAATCAGTCCTGGGTGTTCACTGGAAGGACTGATGTTGAAGCTGAAGCTCCAATACTTTGGCCACCTGATGCGAAGAACTGACTCATTTGAAAAGACCCTGATGCTGGGAAAGATTGAAGGTGGGAGGAGAAGGGGACGACAGAGGATGAGATGGTTGAATGGCATCACCAACTCAATGGACATGGGTTTGGGTACACTCTGGGACTTGGTGACGGACAGGGAGGCCTGGCGTGCTGCAGTCCATGCGGTCACAAAGAGTCGGACACGACTGAGCGACTGAACTGAACTGAACTACTGGTATGGCTCACCCACATACGGTTATGGGTTAATCCCTTTTTCCACGCCTGGTCCTTTTCCTACCAAGCATCCCTGGAACCAGTCCTAGGTGCAGCGTTCTCAGGAGGGAGCCCGGACGCCTCCCAGGGCAGCCCCACAGTGCACCAACCTCAGGGCGAGCCCACCGCAGGGCCACTGCACCCCATCCAGGCCCTGGGCCCCGCTCCTGTTGGTTCCTTGTGACCCTTTTCCTGGTTGCAAAGTGGCCACAACACTCCCGGGTATGCCCTCGACCTCCCAGGGTCCACTCCCACCAACCTCCACCTGCTGTGTGACCAGCTCATCACCGACTTGATGTCAAATCCACGGGGGCTAACAGGCCTGCCTGGCCAGGCACTGGGAGAGGCGGGGCCCAGAGGCCGCTCACCGGGCACCAGCCCAGAAGTGGCCAGGGCATGGCTGGGGGCTAGGCATCTCCTCACCTCGAGGCTCCCCTCCTAGCATCTCACACGCACACACGTGTATACATGCACACACATGGACACCTGCACGCAGACACACACACACAGACGTCTGCCCACAGAAACACATGCATACACATGTGTGTATACACAGATGCACGCGCACACAGACGTGCGCACACATACGGACACCTGCACGCAGAAACATATATGCACGCACACAGAGAGACACGCACACACGTGTACACACGCACACATACGGACGCCTGCACAGAGACACACACACACAGATGCACGCAGACACACATACAGACACCTGCCCACAGAAACACATGCATACACACATGTACACACGCACACATATGGACGCCTGCACACAGAGACACACATGTGCACAGACGCATGCACAGAGACATGCACGCACACACGTGTGTGCACAAACCCTCAGTGAGGCTCAGGGCTGACTCCCAGATGGCCCCAGGGGTTTCTGGACGACAGCCTAGGTGGAAGGACGGTGGGCTGAAGACTGCAGCCCAGATTCTCGGGGGCCTGCTGGAGCACCACCAGATAAGCACGAGGGGAGCTGCCCCGGTGTCCGTTGAGCCCCCAGGGTGGGGACGGGTCACCTGCTCCTGCAGGCTGCTGGGCTTTGTCCAGACCCCTCTGTCGCCTGCTCTCCGCTGGGACTGTCTCAGTCCTGCCCGCTGAGGGGTCTGTTTGCTGCTAATCCCGCAGTGTGTGCACTGCGGCACCCCTCCATCACCCCCCTTTCTTCCCTGTTCTGTGTGATTTGTTTTGTGGGGAGACTGCTGGACTGCCTCACAGCCAGACGGCCCCTCCTTTCCACACGTGACCTGCAGAGCGGCCGCACTTGGTTTTGGCTGGGGTGGGGAGGGGGACGGCCCCTGTGGACACGCCTCTCACTCCCAGGTGTGGCGCATGCACGGGGCGCTAACCAGCGTCCCTCAGGTCCCCGAGCGGGGCCCCCACCGGCACAGCTTGCTCTGAGTTTCCCTGCACTTTAAGTCCTGCCTCACGCGGCCTCGGCACGTCCGTGCTGGGACTCCGCTGACCAGGCCCCCACTGGAGCCCTGTGACCCCCACCCCCCCGAGCACGCCTGTCTTTCCCAGCTGGCCCAGCCCTCAACGGGACCCGAGGCCTCCCTCTTCCATGGCCACCTCCACCTCATGGGGGCCTGACTTTCCCCTAAGAGCTTCAGAGGGAGCGGCCAAGGGGCGAGACGCCCCTTCAGGGTCCGTGTGCCAGGGAGGGGGGAGCAATCCCAGCTGAAACCCTTCTCCCAGGATCAGCACACCCGCCTGGGGCCACTTTGGTTCTCGTCCCCCACCCTGGTGCTGGTGAAGCCTGAACCCTGAACCAGGGCCTCCGGGGGCCCCTCACACTTGTCCTGGGCTCATGGTGGGAACATGGGAGCCTCCATTCAGCTCTGAAGTTTCTCTCACGTTGTGGTGAAAATGTCCAACATCCAACCAGCTATAAAGACAAGCTGGTGTTTCCCCAGTGCCTTGCAGCCAGGTGGTCTAGGGACCCCGTAAGCTCCATAGCCATTGGGGTCCTGGACTTCTGTCTTGCCGCCCTGCTGTTCCCAGGCTCCCCATAGCTTCCCTTCAAGGTCTGGGTGGCTGCCCAGGCTCCAGCCGTCACATCTGGTTGCTGCTGGGCTGTGCTCAACTCTGCGGCCCCTGCACTGTGGCCCGCCAGGCTCCTCTGTCCACGGGACCTCGCAAACGAGCACTGGAGCGGGTGGCCGCTCCTTTCTCCAGGGGATCTTCCCGACCCAGACATCAGACCAGCGTCACCCGCGGCTGTGTTGGCAGCTGCCACCCAGGCCGGCAGGAAGAGGAACGGTGGCTCTGCACACGCAGGCTGCAGCCCCCGGCAGGACTGGGGCACCTGGGCACCCCTGGCTCAAAGTAGGGGGCAGAAACAGGAGCCCCCAGGGGTGGCTGCACAGGGCCTGGCGCCCCGGGCAGTCTGCGTCTCTCCATGTTCCTCATTGCTTCCACCTTCCCTCTGGGCTTCCCAGGACGACGTCTTCCAAGCTTCCTGCTAAAATGTAAATCTTTCGCTCCTGCATTTAGTTTCCAAGAGCGCCTCTGGCTCTCCTGGGCCTCGTTTCTCGCTGTGTCCTGTGCACTGTAGTCAGGCGTCCCTCAGGCTTAAGGGCACGTCACATGGTCCTAACATCTCTTCTGTCTGAAGCAGAAGGTTCTGTTCCCCGGACACTTCTTCTGCCTCTTCTCGGACAGGCGAGGCCTTGGCGTGGCTCCCGTGGGTTTCAGGATGTAGAGGGCTGGTTGGTGGGGGTTGCCGCCTGCCTGGAGGGGCTGGGGGGCGGGCAGAGCTCGCTGTGGAGCTGAGGGCCCTGCCCCTGCCCAGGGGCCTACTGAGTAGCTTATTTGGGTTTTATAGTAACTGGTTGAAATAGTTTTGGTAACTTACAATTTTAGAAGACACGTTTTATCTTAGGTTTCCAATTCATTGGCAAAACTTGCTTTAACATTGCTCACAGTTTTAGGTTTGATGGGGTGATTCACTCTCGGCTGTGCTGGGTCTCTGCTGCTGTGTGTGGGCTCTCTCTGGTGGCAGCGAACGGGCTGTTCTCCGGGAGTGGTGCGCGGGCTCCCACGCATGTGGGACCTTCCCGAACCAGGGGCTGAACCTGTGTCCCCCGTACTGGCAGGCAGATCTTAACCACTGGACCACTAGGGAAGAGCTGCTTATGATTTTTTAAAACTTCTACCTGTATTATCTCTTTTTTATCTCTATTGGTTTTTCTAAACATATCTTTTCAGTGTGAAACAGCTAAGACTCACTGGAAGCTGCCCACAGGTCACTTTCTACCGGAGGAGCCGCCGCCTCCACACAGGACTGCCGTCGCCACAGAGAGAACACCCTCCCATCAGCACGTGAACCCGGCACCTCGGCCTCCCAGTCACGGAGGCAGGCCAGGGTGATGACTAGCCGCCCCTGCCGGCCGAGGCCAGCGCCCGGCTCGCTCTTCCTTCTCCTGGCCGAGTGGGCACCACAGGCCCAGGGCCCTGGGCTGAAGGCAGCCCGGCTCCCTCTGGTTCCAGCCACGAGGCACAAAGCCAGCCGCTGGGGGCTCTCGGGCAGGTCCGTGTGGACATGGGGCTTGCTTCTCGAGGAGACAGACCAGCTGTTGGCCCGCCAGGCAGGCGGCCCGGGCCTGCTCTGCTTGGGGGCCCACCCACCTGAGCTCCGGGGGCCGCCGCCCCCTCTCACCTGATGTCTGCCACCCTGTCAGCTCTGTTCCTGGCCCGTCTCCGCCCTGGGTCCCTGAGGTTCCCGCGGGAAGCTGGCTCCCGCCTCGGGCCCTCACCCGGAGCCCCTACCCACGGCCGGCCGCCTTCCCACCCACGGCTGCCCAGGTGGCCGGCAAGTCTGCTCTCTCTCACGTCAGCGCTGCTGTCTCAGCTCTAGGTCCTCCCCACACCTCTTCTGCTCTCGGCCCCTCCTGAGTGCTCAGGCCCGGTCTCCACGTCGTGGCCGTGGCAGCAACCGCCCTGCTGGCCTCGTGGGGTCCCTATCCCGACTCTGTCTCTGCTTTCACTCGGGTTCTTTTAATTCACTCAGTTGTGTCTGATTCTTTGCAACCCTATGGACTGCAGCCTCTGTCCATGGGATTCTCCGGTCAAGAATACTGGAGTGGGTTGCCATTCCCTTCTCCAGGGGATCTTCCTGACCCAGGGATTAAACCCGTGTCTCTTAACGCCTCCTGCACTGGCAGGCGGATTCTTTACGACTAATGCCATCTGGGAAGACCAAAAAGTGAAAGTGAAAGTGTTAGTCGCTCAGTTGAGTCTGACTCTGTGGCCCCATGAACTGTAGCCCGCCAGGCTCCTCTGTCCATGGGATTCTCCAGGCAAGAGTCCTGGAGTGGGTTGCCATTCCCTTCCCCGGGAGATCTTCCTGACCCAGGGATTGACCCTGGGCTTCCTGCGTTGTGGGCGGACGCTTTACTGTCTGAGCCGGATGCCCTCGCTCAGTTCTTTCCTCCTCTGCGGCCCAGTGATCTTCGTCTGTGTGCTGGGCATCGCACTAGCCCGTGATCTGCACGATGACTGGGGCCCAGGCTGACGGCCTCTCCCCACAGAGAACCATCCTCTTCCTCCTGCCGGCCTCCCAGGCACAGGGTGGGGGTCTCTATCATCCACATTCAAGGCTTGCTATGGGTGGTCCAGGCCAGATGTGGACACGTGAGGGCAGGTCTGGTTCCAGCACAGCCTTTCTTCAGTAGCCCAGCCCAGAGCTGGGATCCAGCAGGGTTCCATGTTCGCTGGCCCATGAGGTGCCAAAGCCACCCAGCCTCTCAGCAGCCACTTCCAGCCCAACAGGTGTCCCGGCCTGGCAGGCGCGGGCTGAGCACCGCCTGTTCTCCCTGCAGCATCTGGGCCTCTCCCAACCCTGTGGGCTCTCCAGCTTCCTCAACTGACTCAGGGGAAAGGCGGTTCTGAAGTCTGGTCGGCTGTTACTATAGACAGAAACCAGATTAACGTACTCCCATCCCGGGGAGCCTGGAGCTTCCAGGACTCGACTCGTGAGAGTTGCAACCACACGGCACAGATCAGGGCGTCCCGGCGACCACCGCCACTGTCATCAGTGTGGGGTGGGGGGGAGACCCCACCCCCTGCCAGCACCGCCCACCGCAGCTGAGCCCCAGGGGCCACTTTCTGGGGAAGAACTGTTTACAACGGAGACGTCCCCACACCTCCCGACAGGCCGGGAGGTGCCTGCTCCCCGCCAGCCTGCCCGCCGTACCTTCTCATGGATCTCCTGTGTGGACTGCGCGTCACAAAAGGCCACCGTGGCCACGTCCTTCAGGATGGGCATCTCCACCGTGCAGTCCCGGCCGTCCAGCAGCGCCACCAGGGGCCGGGGGTGCATGGGCCCATTCATGATCGGAGGTCGGACGCCTGCAACGACAGTGCCAGACGCTCAGCTCCCTGCTGGGACCTCAGCCCACCTAGCGCGGACATGATGCAGCCCATCCCGAGGACTTCCAGTTCTGTGCAACCAGCCGCTGGAATCTTTGTCAAAAATAAACTAAAAGCCAGGGGTGGTTGCTACAGCTCACTGCCACCTGAGGGGCTGCTGACGGCGGTGACGCCCCCACCGCAAATCAGGGCCCCAGGGAACACAGCCCCAGGCCCCCTGCACTCCAGCCAGCGTCAGACACGCAGGCTGGACCGTGGCATCTCGCGGGCGCGCCTCATGTTTCTCTTTCAGCCCAGGCTGCAGCGTCACTGCCCCGAACCCGAGAGGGACTCAGCCGGCTGCAGCCAGAACCACCTCTGCCCGCAGGTCTGAAAAGCAGGAAACAGCAAAAGCAGCAGAGCGTTAAGACGCGGGAAAGCAGCCTGAGCGCCTCCCCTCCCGAAACAAGCCCGGGAACGGCTGTCAGAAACTCCCTCCTTCCGCCTGAGGCCCAGGCAGACACGCGAGGCGGCCGCTTCCACGGCCTGCGTCGGACCCCAACCCCGCACCCCCAGCAGAGCGCCAGGCCCCTCCGTCTGCGGGGGACACAGTCACCACAGCCCTGGTCTCTCCAGCTCCCCTGGAGAACAGAATGTCTCACTGAGGAACATCACTCACGACGGATGACACACGCCCACCGACAGCCGCGCTCAGCTTCAACTTCGCAAACCCCGACCTACGCAGCCCCGAGAACCACGCCCTCGGGTCCAGGGGCCTCTTAGCCAGAAGGCGCTGGCGGAGCCTTGAGTGAACCAGCTGGCAGGGCACGCAGACGGGAGCCCTGCCAGAGGACACCGATCGGGGAGCACGCGGACGGGAGCCCCGCCAGACACCGATCGGGGTGCACGTGGACGGGAGCCCCGCCAGAGGACACGGCCCGGTAGGGCCGGGGTGGCAGTGACCCCCGGCCACAGCGAGTCTGTGGGCAAGCCCCGAGAAGCCTGCTCCCTCCTGCAGCCTGGCCGGCACCTCCCCCGGGGCCCTCACCAGAAGCAAAGCCCAAGGCCAAGGTGAGGGCCCCTGGGGCGTCCCTGGCCTGACCCCACGCACTCGGTGACTGGGGGCGGCTCCTCCTCCTTGGGCAGCCTCACGTTCCCGAGCCCGAACCAACCTGCCATCTCTCAGTATGGGCGCGGCTCCCACGACCATGAATTCAACGGCTCAAAGCGGCTGTCTTCAGAATCCCCTGGCAGGACCGTGGCCTGTCACTGCGTCCTCATCCCACGTCTTTAATTGTCTCGAACCAAAGCGCCTAGGCGCCCGTCCACGGCGACCACCGAAGCCCGCACCGGGTCAAAGTCTGACTAAAAATCAAACACAAGAGACACGTTAAGCACTCCTGAGACCCAACTGGACCCCCGAGCCTGGTCCCCGCGGCCTCGACCCGCGGCACCAGGCAGCACCTGGCGTGGGAGCGACCGGCCGGCCACGGCCAGGACTCAGAGGCTAGAGGCTCACCCCGAAGGTCGCATCCACATGCCCGGGACCCCCCCGGACGTCACCCTGTGCATGAGCTGGGAGGGGTGGAGGGTGGATGGCTCAGGGAGCAGGTCTGTGGCCAGTTCTGGAAGCTTCTGTCTCATGGGGCCCATCGCTTCCTGGGCCTGGGATGGGGCAAGCAGACTGGGCTTCCATGGAGATTGCTGGGGAGAGCCCCCGGGGTGCATACCCCGACCTGGACACCCCCCTCACAGCTGGAGGTGGGGGTTCCCCAGGCCAGTGTGCACATCGGCCCCCTTGGGTAGTGTCCTGCGGCTCGGGCTGGATTCAGGAGCGGCCTTCCCCAAACAGCTCCAGGGGGCAAGACGCCCCTGCCCAAGGGGCATGGCTGGGCCATGATGGGGCCTGCACGCGGGTCACACACCATCGGGGATGTGGGCTGAGGATCAGGGGATGGGGGTGAGCGTAGACCGCCCAGCCCCCGTCCCACTTTCTCAGGGTGAGGCCACCCCCAGCATGGGGCGGACCGTAGGCGCCCATCCCCCTCACACCAGCCACCAGGAAAGGCCCTTCCTGATCCGGCCCCTCCCAACAAGTCCTGGCCAGTCGGCCAGGCCACGAACCCAGGCCTTCTCACCCTGCCCCAGGCTGTACAGCTGTGGCGGGCCGCACGAGGCCGGCCCCACAGGCTCCAGGCCCCGCGGACAGTGACATCCAGAGGCCCCCCACCCCCACCTCCCATCTGCGCACAGCCCTTCTGAGGGCAGGACGACCAGTCACGACCCACACCTTGGGTGTGCCCGAGTCCGTCCCGATCCAGCCCCTCCCAAGAAGTCCTGGCCAGCCGGCCAGGCCACGAACCCAGGACGTGGCGCAGGGGCCACCCACTGTCAACAGCCCCTCCGTCGGCAGCCTGCTCCCCTCTGGGCCCACCACTTGACGGGTGTCCAGCAGCCAAGCCGCTCCCATCACCAGCTCCCGTGTGGCCTGGGGGTCACCCCCACGTGGCCGCATGGATTGAAGCCCCCCTGCACCTGGGTCCTGCGTGCCACCTGCCACATGCCCACAAGTGGGGGTCACGATGCCTTGGGTCCAGGTCCCATCCCCGCATACTGGACGGCAGCCCCATCGTGAAAGGACTCGGTGCCCCAGGGCCGTGCTACCTGAGCCTGAGACACACGCTGGCTTCCCCTCACATAGAGCAGCCGCGCTCCTCTCTGAAACCACAAAACACGGGAAATCGGTGTTTCCGTGGTGCAAACGGCGATGCTCCTCTGCCTTAACTTCACTCCGTGAAAACTGTCCTCAATCAGCTGTCAGACAGCAGGTGTCCCCCCAGTACCACAGACACGGCCCCGGACAGGACACCACCCCAAAGAACCACCGCAACCTCACCGCCAGCCCCCAGGCCTCCGGGCCTCAGCCTCTCAGGAGGTGCTCGGGGACAGGGACGGGTGGGGGGGTGCCCAGCCAGGTGGCAAGCTGGCTGCCAGGGATGCTGGCCCCCCTTGGGGTGTCCCAGGCTCAGCAGAGCTGCCTTGGGGCCTCAGCTTCACGCCCAATGATGGTATCACAACCAGGGGCAGGGGGTGTTCTGCCGGCTGCGATGGCCCCCTGCCCCACCCCGTGCTCCGACAGGCAGGGCCGGGAGAGGGCACTCAGGACACTCAGCCAGCCAGACTGCAGGGGCGGCATGGGGCAGACACAGCGGTCACCTCCGCACGGCCGAGTCGAGCCAGCCTGTGTGCTGCCTCTGCCCACAGAGACCCGCGTGTGCAGGTGGTGGGACTCCAGGGGGGTTACAGCCAGCCGTCTGCCAGGAGGCTTCCCCCAGCCTCCTCCCTAAACCCCAGAGAAACCAGGAAGCGGGGGGTGCCCGATGGGCCTACACGGTCACTAGTGGGCCCCCAGTCACCTGCATCCCACCCACCGAGGGCCGGGCTCCGCCCCTCAAGCAAGGCCCCACGCAGTGCTCTCCTGGCCCTGCTGCGGCAGCCGGGACCCTGGGCTCTTGTGCCCACCGCCAGCCCACCCGCAGTGAAAACGGCCTCAAAAGGAAGCCCTGCTGTGCTGAGCAGCCTGAAGGGGCTGGCACGTCCCTCCCCGCGGGGCAGGGGTGTCCACCCACTGTGGGCTCGGGCGCCAATCTGGACAGGCGGAGAGCCCCGGGCAGAGCTAAGGCCCAACGCAGACCGGAGGCGCCCTCCGGTGGACCACGCAAGTCTGCTCCGTGCTGGCCCCAGGACCCTGTGGGCAGGATGGCAGCTTTCAGCGGCCGAAACTTGGGGATTCGACTGTCCAATCGCGCTGGAAATAATGCAAGACCATGGTCGAGAAAAACTTCCAGGCTAGCGCTGGGCACGCTCGTGGGGTGAAAACGCTAAGCCCCACCTGGTTTCCAGAAACAGGCAAACAGCACCCATAAGTGACCTCAGAGCTCAGGATACTGACGGGACAGCCCAACACAGGGCCGCAGGGACAGGCTGGGGGTCGCAGTCACGCCCGGGGCAGACCAGCAGTTAGCCTCAGGGCCCCCCAGTCACCCCGCCCTGTGCACCCCGCCAGGAGCCCCCTGGCCTCCGGGGAAACGGCGCCCTTTTAAAGAGGATGGAGGACGCCTGCAGGGAGCGAAGCCAGCAGGCATGGCCCCGCGCGTGGCACCAAGACACGTCCCACACCCCCTGTGGGTGCAGGGCTGTCCTGCCAGGCCCCCGACCCCACCCTGACTGGACGAGTCTCAGGGGCTCCTGCTCTCCGCCCGCCCATCTCAGGAGAGCCACGGGGGTCTGCGCCCCTCCCCGCCAGGGGAGCAGGGGTAGGAGTGACACTCAGGGGAAGGGGTCATGGCCAGAGGTCCCCCACTCTGCAGATTCCAGACACACCTGCCCCTCACCCTCTCCAGAAACTGGGCCCTGTCTGGAGGTGGGATGCACAGCTGGCTCCTTGCAAAGAAACTCTGGGGACAGAGGCGATGGGGACGCCCCATGCCCCCTGGGTGACTCCAGTGACCGTGGGGAAGGGCCATCTGGGTGGCAAGCGACTGACAGCCAGGGCACCTGCCAAGGCAGAGGCTCTGTCCCCTCAGTGGCGGGGCAGCCGAGGGGCAGGCGGGTCACCTCATGACAGCCCCGGGTTCCCAGGTACCCACACGCCGTCCTGGTCAGCCCCAGACCCAGGGCCCTGGGTACAGGGCCCAGCCCCCTCCCCCTCACTCCCTGCACCTGCTGACCGCGGAGGTGCTGTGGGCGCTCGGGGTGGGTGTGCCCGGGGGAGGGGTGGGGGCAGGGAGACAGGCACACCTGCTTGGGGGAGGGGCCGCACCTGCTGGGGGGAGGGGCCGCACCTGCTGGGCCGCAGCCTCCCCACTAGACTTCGCTCTCCTTTTCCTCCCAGTCTCACCACCCCCCCCAGCCTCCCTGGTCCCCTCCTGCCCTCTCTGGTTTTGCTCAGGGATGGGCGCAGGTGCCAGCTGATCTTTGGGGCCCTGAGAGCAGGACACAGGCTCTGCCGGGCGGGGCTGCTGGGGGCACTCGGTAAGCACGTGGGGAGGGAGGGACTTCTGATGACCAGCCTGACGCAGGGACGGCACTGGCCCCACGGCAGAAGACAGAGGACAGGCGCGCGGGCGGCGTGGCCACGGGAGCCAGGAGCCAATCCCGGGGGCAGTGCCCGGCGCGCAAGCCTGCATCCAGCGGCACGGTGAGAGGCAGGGGACGCAGCGGCCGGTGAGAGAGGAAGCCCCCCGAGAGCCAGACACGGCCCTGAGCTCCCCCGGCTCCCAGGCAAATGGTGGGAGAGGGTGATGACTGAACCCGCGGGGCCGAGGGGACGTCCACACCAGCCGCTGCCTAGCTTGGGCCCAACAGGACGGAGGGCACTGTTGAAGGCCCAGCAGACAGCCACCTTGACACCCCTCCCAGACCCTGGGACAGGCAGATGGTGCCCTGGAGCGACACCACATAGCAGCAAAAGGGGATGGAGGAATGGAAGGGACCAGAGAGGATGGCAGGGGACTCAGGCTGCGACTTGACAGCCATGCTGAGGGGCGATGCCGACAGCGGGGAGCTGTGTGGGGGACAGACACCCTGCACCGTCTTGCGCTCACTCCTGCCTGGCTCCACACGCTGGTCGCGCGGCGCCCCGCTGGACGGCCACTCTGCCCCGCCCCACCCCAGCCACCACGCCCTGAGCTGCGTCCTCGGGCACAGTCCCCAGGGTGCGGCTGCTCTAGGAGGGACCAGGGCTGTGGCTGGCAGACTCCAGGGTCACCGGAGTCGCTGAGCCTCCAGACTGATCACAGCACATCCCTGCATCTGCAGGACACCTAGGGTTCCTGAGAACCCGGCCCTAGGCCTCACCGCTCCCACAGCACCAGGTCAGGGTCACGGGCTGGCTCACACCTCCTGGTGCAGTGCTACCGAGCACTGCAAAGTAAACACACCCACAGCTCACCACGAAACAGCCCCTGCTTCCTCTCCAGCCCCAGGAACTGCCTCCTCAAACTCAAGCTCCAAACTCTGTAGCCACGAACAGGGTCCCTGGTCCCAAGTCCAGTCCGCCGGCCATCTCCCTGGCCCCGCGCCCCCCACGCTCCACCAGGCCTCCGGCCTGCACACTGTGGCTCCCTGGTCACCGCAGTCCCGTGCCCACGCCTCAGCAGCAGGAAATGCGCGCGTCGCTGCCCCTGGCACCTCCCCATCCTCCTCTGAGAAGCCGGCCCATCGGTCAGGACGTGCCCTTTGGCGGACCATCAGCCACAGCTCTGACACACCGAGGCCCCCGGCCCGCCCGTCGCTGTCTGCGCGCCAGCAGCAGCCAGGCCTTCTCCAGCCCACCCCCACCGCCAGCACAGCCGTCTGGGCAGGGCTCTGGCCATACCGACAGGCCAGGTCTGCCTCTGGTGGGTGCCGAGCCCCTGCAGCCAAGGTCAGGGGCCCCCCGGGCACGCAGGGCTTCACAGCACCCGCAGCAGGACCACCCGCCAGAGTCAGCCTCACACCACAGTGTCCTCTCAACTCCTCAGAAACCAAAAGGTGTACATGTGCCAGATAAAAGCCATGATAAGAGGCGTGAGTGCGTCACGAAGACTCTTCCCCACGCGAGTTCACCTCTTCCACCACCTTCCCCCGTGCCCACCTGTGTGCAAGTGTCCTGCTACCTTCAAGCTGCTCACAGTCCCAGGAAGAACTTCATCCACATCAAAGAACACGGGGTGGGGGGGGCAGGTTCATTGTGATGCAAACCGTGACTCCGAAGGTCACCTTCCTGCCTTCCAGAGAGACAGTGCTGCACTCCAGAGACCCTGACCCTGAGCTTGCCCCCTGCCCTCTGCCCCTCAGGCCCTAGCACCCTCCCCGTCCCCCGCCCTGCCCCTCCATCTGACAGGTGGCACCCGCTCAGTCACGTGACCCCACTTCTCACGCTCCATCCCCACTGTACAGCCATGACACAGGAGCGCCAGGAGTCCACGACTGTGCACCGGTCAGGGGCTCAGCGCGTGTGCCCTGAGGGCCAGGCCAATGCTCCTGCCCGCTGCGGCCACTCGTCCAGAGGCTCAGGGATGCTGACCCACAGGGCACCCCAAGCGTCCACACTGCTGGAAACAGGCTTTCTCCTGAGTATCCGTCTCTGCATACATACACGTGAGACGGGGTGGGGAAAGGGGGTCCTGGAGAGGGAGAAGGTGCCCGCATGGGATAGGACCTGCAGACCCCACTCTGGACCCCTCATGTGCAGACCCAACTGTCCAGTCATGCAGAGAAGCAGGAAGGGTGGTATCACTCCTCAGGGCGGACTCGGAAGAAAACCAATCCCATCGCACGTCCCGACAGCGAGCCTGTCCTAACCAACCACAGAGAAGATCATCACCGGAAAGGAGGCTGCCCGCCAAGCTCCCCGGCTCAGAGGCTGCCCGCCACAGGCCGCCTTCCCGGCAAGCCCAGGGCCGACGGGCCCCTAGGCGGGCAGGAACCGGCCAGGAACCGGCCAGAGGGAGCCCTGCCCGGACCCGCGGCTTCTCCTGCGTCCACAGACCTCGCAGCCCGGGGCCCGGTCTGCGGGCTCCCGGGGGCAGGGCGGGGGCGCGGGAAGCCGCGGGGGCGGCCCCTCCGCTGCCGACCGGACGCGCCCCCACCGCGAGGGGACCCCGGCCGGGAGCTAGACCTGCTCGGGGGGCGCGACAGGTGGACACGGCCCGACCCGACGGGGGCGGAGCGCGGCGGCCAGCAAATCACCACCGCGGGCCGTCCCCCGGTCGCAGGCTCGGGGCGCCGCCCGGGCACGGAGGGTGCCTGCCCCCCACACTTGACAAAGCAAGGGGGGACAGGGTGAGACGGACGCGGCCACAACCATCCGGTCACGGACGGACACGGGCCAGGGGCGGGTGTCACCTCCGCCGGTGACCGGCACGGCGCCCCCCGCCGCCCCATCAAGTCAGACGTTTCAACAGCGGGTCCGCATCGCCCACGGGCGCAGAGCCCCGGACGGCCCGGCCCTAGAGGACTAGGGGCTACCGGCGCGCCCGGCCTCCCTGCGGAGTCTCGCTGGCAGGAACCCCGCCAGCCGGGACCACAGGGCGGACAGGCCAACAGGGCCCGCGCCTTGGGCGCGGAGTCCCAGCCGCGACGGTCCTGAGGGCCCCGCACCCCTTTGTGTCACCTGCGCGGGCGGGCGGGGCGGTGGCGCACGCGCACTCGCGCACAGCAGCACGCGCACGCGCACGGCGCCCCTGACCCCGGCCCCGCCCCCCCGGACGCCGGCGCGCACACGCGCGCAGCAGCACGCGCACGCGCACGGCGGCACCGCCGGGCGGAGCGGCGGCCAACTCGCACGCAGCAGCCTGCGCATGCGCACGGCGCCCCCCGCGGCCCCGGCCCCCGGCGCGCGGACGCCGGCGCGCACGCGCACTCGCACACAAAGCCGGCGCCCGCGCCCGCCCCGCCCGCCCCCGCCCCGCCCCGCCCCGCCCCCGCGGCCGGAAATGCGCGCGCGCGGCCTTACCGAGCGGCAGGCCCTTGTTGAGCAAGTGCGAGCTGCCCATGGAAAGGCGCGGGCGGCCGCGGGCCCCGACCAGTCCGACGCGCTCCGCCGCGAGCCCGGCGCGTGGCGCGGCCTGGGCGCCGTCCGCCGCTCCGCCCGCTAGCCTGCGCCCGGGCGCCGCCGTGCCGAGCCGCCGCGCCGCGCCAGCAGCCGCTCCACCGGGCGGGGACAGGGCGCGCGCGCGGGCGGGGCTTCCGGCGCGGCGGCCTCCTGTTTCCAGGCGCGGGCGCCGCGCAGACCACGCGGGCGGCTGCAGGCCGCGCCCGCCCGCCCCGCCCGCCCCGCCCGCCCCCCGGACCCGGCTCCTCGCCCCGCCCCGCCGGCCGCACCTGCCGGCCTCCCAGCGGCCTCCCCGCGGGCTCCGCCCGGGCGCACTCACGCCGCGGCCCCCCGGCCTGGAGCCCGCTGAGCCCCTCGTGCACCCTCCCTCGTGTTTCCATCCCGCACCCACACGCCGGCCGCCGAGCGAGCGGCGCCTGCGAACCAGGGGTTTAAGGGTCCTTTGGGCTCCTTGCGGCCACGAGGTCGGGGGAGGCAGCGGAGCCGCCCCCGGAGGGTTCCTCTGAGATAACTGGCCCTTGTGCTTGAGATCCAGGGGCCAATGAGGGCAGAGGCCTGGGCGGGGCGGCTTGCCCGAGACCGGGGCGGTGGAGGTGGTCCCTGGCAGCGGCCAGGTGTGTGGCCGAAGTGGATGTAAATCCGACCTCCCCCACACCCCCACCCCCAGCCCCAGCGAGCGACCTGTGCTTCGTTCCAGAGCTCCCGAGGGGGCCTGGCACTCGAGGGTCAGCAGGGCTCTCCAGGGTGGGAGGTCGCCAGGCCCCAAGGTCAAAGTGCTCTGGACATGGGCAAGGACCGAGGCTGACCCTGGGAGACCGTGATGCCTAGGGCAGGGGTGTCCTGGCAGTGAGAATGCTGTCAGGTGGCCTTGAGGACGGGCAGTGCCACTGTCTTCAGAGGTAACGGGCACACTGAACAGGGCAGCAGTGGGCTGGTGAACCGCGAGGAGCCAGCCTGAGGTCCACTGGCTCTGCATCCTCCAAATCCACAAGCCAGGGAGAAAGTGTGGGTGGGTTTGATAAACGATGATAGGAGAACTGGGTGTCTATCCACAAAACATGCTTTTAAACTCGCAGTTGATACTCACCTGTGAGATTATCTCCGACATTGGATTAATTAGAACATTTAGGGAAAATGAGAAAACAGGATTAAGTGAAATTCGAGTCTCTGAGAGAACTTTCCTGAACACAGACACAAAACCACTCACAAGGGAAAGCCCGGAACCCCAGACCTGAGCACGTGTCTGGCCCGCACACCCCTCTCCTCTCAGTTAACCAGGGATGGGGCCCCTGAGTCGACTCCTCCAGCCTCTCCTGTCTGAGATCAAGGTTCTCCTTCTGTCCCCGGCCCCCAGCCTGGGGTTACCTGCCCCTCTCCAGCCTAGCAAGCTGCACAGTGAGCGTGAGAACAGAAATCAGATTCCACTGTGCCCTGCTCAGAACCCTGCTGGATTCTCATCGCACTGGGCTGGTCAGAGAGCCCTGGGCCGGCCGCCTGCCTCTCCCCCAGCCTTCCTTCCGTCCCCTGGCCAGGCACTTCTCCCTGCCCGCCCTGTGCTCCATCCTTGTGTCCTCCTCCCGCCTGCCGCAGCCTCTGCTGTTTCTGCTGCCTTCCCGTCCCCCGCTTCCCGTGGTCAGTTTCTCCTCCACGTCCTGTGTCTGCTATCAGACTCGGCTTTGTCTGGGCCTCCTTTCCGCTGCCCTGAGAGTGCCCTGAGGACAGGGGGTCTGCACCCCCGCCCTTCTGCATTCGAGGTAGGAGACCTCTGGATGGAGGCCTGGGAGGAACTGACCAGCCCTCCGCACGTGCTTGTCCCACATGCATTCCCTCCATCCTCAGGACCAGTCCAGGGCACCCAAGCCACAGGCTCCCACCTCTGATGCGCCAGCCCCCTCACCCCTCCCCAGCTTCGAGCATGGCCCTAAGGACCCAGAATCGCCTGCAGAGAACCGCCTTGCAGACCGAGGCTGGGCTGGTGGGCACAGAGGCCTGGAGAAGCTCACCTGTATCCCCACAGTGCAGGGCGGGCCTGGACCTAAGACAGAGCACCCACCCCACCCAGCCAGCTCTGCTGCCGCCTCCTGGTGAAGCCGCCTCCCAGGAGGACTCACCCCCTGGAAGGAGGGCCCGGGAGGAGCCCCAACCCTTCAGCTGGACCCGCGTGTGTACCCAGAATACGTCCTGGGGCTTCAGCTCTGCCTCCCTAACTGTGCCCCCCACAGAGGTGGGCCTAGGAAGACTGGAATATGTTGGTTCTTTCAGGAAGAGACCAGACCCCTCCCCCCCCCACCAGGTCACCAGAGGGGTTGCCCCTGCAGTCCGGGCTTCTTAATGCTAGAATTTTTCTAATGCCAGAAGTTAATATTTTACTTTTCTCTCTGTGAACAAGAAAAGGCCCTGTCTCTGAGTCACTGAACATTGTTCAGATCTTGCATAATTTCTAAAACAGTGGGCAGCGTGGACACCAGCGATGCGCCCCGTGTCCATCACTGCTGTGGGCCATCCACTCTCCCTGGGCTCTGATCCCTGCAGGCGCGTCGTGGGCGCCCCCAGGGAGGCTGTGTCCCCGGCAGGCCTGAGAGGCAGGCTCGGATGCAGCTCCTGGCTGAACAGGAGTGGCTCTGGCTGCTCTTGTCAGCATCAGGGCACGCGGGCGGCTCCCCACTTTTACCACCACTGAGGTCAGTGTGCCTGAGGGTCTGCTTGCAGCAGACCTGGAGGCTGATGGGCCGATAGTGGGCTCAGGAGGGTACGGGTCAAGGGCAGGCAGCAGAAACAGCCGTGCAGAGGGTTGTGGCAGGTGGGAGGAGGGGGCAGGTGTGGTGTCTGCGGCAGAGAAGGGGCAGCCCCACAGGAATCTCGGGAAGGCAGTGCAGAAAAGGAGGCAGGGCGTGGCTGGGAAAGGCAGGAGACCTCGCAAGGCTGGGGCCTGGGTCCGGCTCCTGCTCCTGGATGGGAGGGGCGGTGCACAGGGCAGGGGCCGCGCCCGGCCCTCCAGGAGAAGGCCAGAGCAGCGGGAGAGAGAGGCCGGCCAAGGCTGCAGGCAGCAGGGCCTGGAGGACTTGGGGCTGGGACCCTGGGGTCGGGAGGCCATCTGCCTCCACCGGGAGCTGGAGGGCCGGCAGGTCAGCAGGGGAGAAACCGCAGCCCCTGCACATGCAGCGGGGAGAGGGCAGCAGAGAGCGGAGGCTCCCACAGCCTGAGTGGACTTTGGACTCCTGCAGGAGGGGCCCTTTCACCGTGCTTCCATGCTGCAGCTCCAGCACCAGGGACCAGGTCCAGCTGAGACAGGCCGCATGTCCCTGAGCTCCACCCGCGCCCAGGGGTGCATTCCTGACCCCATCCCTCTGTCCCGAGCACCTCTTGCACTGCGGCTCCGGCCCCAAAGCCCTGGGCTCCCCACTCTGTGCCCACAGCTGTGATCACGAGGCCCAGGTGGACCTCGTGGTTGTCGTGGACATCCCACTCCCACAGCCTTGAATTCAACTTAAATACTTGTGCCGGCCATGTGTGGGAGCCGCACTCCCTTCCTGGTCACTCCACCCTGGAGCCGACCAGGAGGGACGTTGCATCCTCGCTCCCGATGCCTGAGCAACCTCCCGAGGCCAGCGCTGCCCCAGGGCCCATCACTGCACCCTAGGCTTCAGCTGTCTTGGTCCGTACCGCCTCGGCATCACCTCGTGGTCCACAGATGCAGGGCCTGGAAACTTCAATGAGCTGCTGGAAGGGAGCACCAGGCTGCGAGCCAGACACCAGCCAGGTCAACAAAGCCAGTCTGCAGGTGCACTTGAAGCAGAAACAAACAGATGCTGCAGTACTTGTGATCCAGCCTGAAAAACGCCCCAGAACTTGTGTAACTCCACGAGCCTCGGGGTTTCAGCCGTGAGAGGAAGAAGCTTGTGACACCTCCCATCAGGATGACTGCCGGCTGTGAGGGGGCTCCACGGGGGTGGACGGGGGCGAGGAGGGGGAGGGCTGCAGCCACGGGGTGGTGCTCTCCCCTGCCAGACAGGGCCCATCTCCTCGATTATAAGGGGGTAAAAATTGGCAGTCTGGCAGGCTGGCTAGTACTCCACGAAACATGGCGTGTTGCCCCAAAGCTGCTTCTAACGCCCTGGTGTGCGAGGCATGTGGAGGGCCCACCCACAGCAAGCCCCCTGCCCAGCTCCCGGCCCTGAGGAGGCTCTCCTTGAGTGTGGGGATGCCACCTTGGATGGTGAGGGAGAAGGGTTCCCGCCGTACAGCTCCTCTTGAGAAATGTCCCGTGGGTGAATTCAGCAAAAACCTGGAACTCATGAGTTATCCGCTGAGTCTGGGTGACAGGGACACTTACAGACGGAACTGTGCCCCGGCCCGCTGGTCACATGCTGTGGTCCCAACCCCTTATACCACCAAGTGGTTTCTTATTTGGAGAGAGGTGAGGTCAGCAAGGTGGGCCCTGACCAGTGTCCTCATAAGAAGAGAGGATGGAGATACCAGACAGACGTCCCAGGAGAAGACACGGTCAGGATGTGGGCAGAGATCAGTGAAGCTAAAGGTTTCCAGCACCCCCCAGAGCGAGGGGAGAAGCCGGGACGGACTCCGCTCCTCACGGCTCAGAAGGCACCACCTGCTGCCACCTGGGCCTCAAGAGCTGAGCCACCAAACGTCTGTTCTGTAAGCCAGCCAGTCTGCGGTGCTTTGATATGGCAACCCTAGAAAGCCCATACAGAGAGGAATGGCGAACGTGCTGAAGAGAAGACCAGAGGGTGATCTTAGAAGTAAAGCAAAGGAGACTTGGAGCTCTGACATTACCCATGACGAGGACCTGCTGCCGCAGAACTTGCAGAGACGAAACATGGAGCCGACTCATGAGGAAGCCAGACACAAGCAGAGTGCACGCGGATGGACAGGCCCGGAACGCTGCTCTCAGAACCTCAGGCTGTCAGCCTTGACACCCATGCCGGCCCGCCTGAGACAAGAGCCCTCATGGGGGACGCCCTTGGGAGGAACTCAAAGCAGGCCCGTGGGCCTGGGCTGCTGAGACCAGGGGCTCAGGCTTTGCTGGAGCTGCACGCTCAAGTTGCTCAGTCATGTCCCACTGAGTGAGTTGGACTGTTGCAGTTGGACCATAAAGAGAGCTGAGTGCTAAAGAACTGATGCTTTCGAATTGTGGTGCTGGAGAAGACTCTTGAGAGTTCCTTGGACAGCAAGGAGATCAAACCAGTCAATGCTAAAGGAAACTAACACCAAATATTCATTGGAAGGACTGATGCTATAACTGAAGCTCCAATACTTTGGCCATCTGGTGCAAAGAGCTGACTCATTGGAAAAGACCCTGATGCTAGGAAAGATTGAGGACAGGAGAAGGGGACAACAGAGGATGAGATGATTGGATGGCATCGTTGACTAAATAGGCATGAGTTTAGGCACACTCTGGGAGATGGTGAAGGACAGGGAAGTGTGGTATGCTGCAGTCCACCGGGTCGCAAAAAGTTGGACACGACTTAGGGACTGAACAAGAGCAATAACAAGCAATAATCACATTAAAATTAAACAGAGAAACATGATACTAAGTACCAAACTTTTATTTGATGCTTTCATGTGCTTAGGGTACAATAACCAGGGGTTATGTTTTTAAACATTGATTTGTTTCATCCTTCTCTTCTTTGTGTAACCATAAAGAAAGGCAGTTTATGAGACCAATTTCTTCAAGAATCTGCCTATTATAGGAAATAGAATGAATTTCATTTCCCATTGTTGCTACTACAAAATTTGATGGCATCAAAAAAAAGAAGACTGGAAGTATGCTCATACAATAAATTACAAAAATTAAAAATAAATAAATAAATAAATAAAATTAAACAGAGAAAATTGGCCATTTTTTAAAAAAAATCGCTTGTCAGATTGGATAAGGAAAACCAAATCCAGCTATCTCATAACCCTGCTGCTGCTGCTGCTGCTGCTAAGTCACTTCAGTTGCGTCTGATTCTGTGCGACCCCGTAGACCACTAGGCTCCTCTGTCCCTGGGATTCTCCAGGCAAGAGCACTGGAGTGGGTTGCCATTTCCTTCTCCAATGCAGGAAAGTGAAAGTGAAGCTGCTCAGTCGAGTCCGACTCTTACCGACCCCACGGACTGCAGCCCACTGGGCTCCTCCGTCCATGGGTTTTTCCAGGCAATCATACTGGAGTGGGGTGCCATCGTCTCATAACCCTGGTTAGCGATTTTCTGTCACTGAGTTTGGATGTAACCTTGTTACACAACAATTGACAACTAATATGAGCTACAGAAGTCATAGTCTGGCGAGATTGAAGAAGAGGTGAGAAAAGAAGGCCTTACTGAGCAGTGTTAGGGATGAACAGTGAGACATGCCATAGACAAAACAGAGATTTTAAAATCAAAAGAAGATACTATAACTGACTTTGCCAACAAATTCAAAGCTTAAATCAAATACAGAATATTCTCTTAAAAATTAAACTTATCAAAACTCAGCGAATTCCCTGGTGGTCCAGTGGTTGAAGACTTCATACTTCCAACACAGGGGGTGTGGGTCCCATCCCTGGTTGGGGAGCTAAGATCTTGCAAGCTGTGCGTCAAAAAAAACCCTAAAACAAACAAAGCAAAAAACTCACTCAAGAAACAATAGAAAACCCAAATAACCCAATAACTGCAAAGAAGATGAATTACCAGTTTAAAGATCTACCCCCATCCGAAAGTGCAGATGGCTTAAGGAAAAGTTCTATCAAATATTTAACAAGCAGGTAATCCAAATCTTATAAATTTTCAGGTAATTAAGAAGTAGGAAAGCTACTCAAATAATCTTGGGACATCAAACCCAGATGTTACAATGAAAAATTTAAAAATACAGACTAGTCATATTTAGAAACAGAAATATGAAATTATCAAATAAAATATTAACAAATAAAATCTGTCAATATGTATAAAAAATAATTGCACCAAATTAAGTTTATTTCAGGGAAGTAAGAGTGATGTATCATTAGAAAACATATTAACATTTAACACATTAACAATGAGTGAAAATTTTTCATTGAATCATCACAATAAATACAAGAAACATTTATAAAATCTAACAAACACTATTTTTCCATCAAGAGGAAATAGACATAACAGAAAATTCAATCATTTTGAAGTGGACAATTCAGTAGCTTCTAGTACATTTGGCGCTATGCAACCATCACACTATAGAATTCTAGACCATTTTCATCACACCCTAAGGGCCGGCTGTGGCCCAGATCATGAACTCCTTATTGCAAAATTCAGACTTAAACTGAAGAAAGTAGGGAAAACCACTAGACCATTCAGGTATGACCTAAATCAATTCCCTTATGATTATACAGTGGAAGTGACAAATAGATTCAAAGAATTAGATCTGGTAGACAGAGTGCATGAAGAATTATGGGCGGAAGTTCATAACACTGTACAGGAGGTGATGACCAAAACCATCCCCAAGAAAAAGAAATGCAAAAAAGCAAAATGGTTGTCTGAGGAGGCCTTATAAATAGCTGAGAAAAGAAGAGAAGTGAAAAGCAAAGGAGAAAAGGAAAAATATACCCATCTGAATGTAGAGTTCCAAAGAATAGCAAGGAGAGATAAGAAATGAATGCACAGAAAGAGGAATCGATGCACAGAAAGAGGAAAACAATAGAATGGGAAAGACTAGAGATCGCTTCAAGAAAATTAGAGATACCAAGGGAACATTTCATGCAAAGATGGGCACAATAAAGGACAGAAATGGTATGGACTGAAAAGAAGCAGAAGATATTAAGAAGAGGTGGCAAGAATACACAGAACTATACAAAAAAGATCTCAATGACCCAGATAACCATGATGGCATGATCACTTACCTAGAACCAGACATCCTGGAGTGCGAAGTCAAGTGGGCCTTAGGAATCATCACTACAAACAAAGCTAGTGGAGGTGACGGAAGTCCAGTTGAGCTATTTCAAATCTGAAAAGATGATGCTGTGAAAGTGCTGCACTCAATATGCCAGCCAATTTGGAAAACTCAGCAGTGGCCACAGGACTGGAAAAGTTCAGCTTTCATTCCAATCCCAAAGAAAGGCAATGCCAAAGAATATTCAGACTACCACAAAATTGCACTTATCTCACACGCTAGCAGAGTAATGCTCAAAATTCTCCAAGTTAGGCTTTAACAGTACCTGAACTGAGAACTTCCAGATGTTCAAGCTGCATTTAGAAAAGGCAGAAGAACCAGAGATCAAATTGCCAGTATCTGCTGGATCGTAGAAAAAGCAAGAGAGTTCCAGAAAAGAAACCTGCTTCATTGACTACACCAAAACTTTGACTGTGTGGATCACAACAAACTGTGGAAAATTTTTCAAGCAATGGGCGTACCAGACAACCTTACCTGCCTCCTGAGAAACCTGTATGCAGATCAAGAAGCAAGAGTTAGAATCAGACATGGAACAATGGACTGGATCCAAATAGGAAAAGGAATACGTCAAGGCTGTATATTGTCACCCTGCTTATTTAACTTAAATGCAGAGTACATCATGTGAAATGCTGGGCTGAATGAAGCACAAGCTGGAGTCAAGATTGCCAGAAGAAATATCAATAACATCAGATATGCAGATGACACCACCCTTATGGCAGGAAGTGAAGAGGAACTAACGAGCCTCTTGATGACAGTGAAAGAGGAGAGTGGAAAAGCTGGCTTCAAGTTCAGCATTCAAAAAACTAAGATCATGGCATCTGGTCCCATCACTTCATGGCAAGTAGATGGGGAAGCAAAACAGTGACAGATTTTCTTTTCTTGGGCTCCAAAATCACTGTAGATGCTGACTGCAGCCATGACATAAGAAGACGCTTGCTCCTTGGAAAAACGACTATGACCAACCTAGACAGCATATTAAAAAGTGGAGATGTTACTTTGCCAACAAAGGTCCATATAGTCAAATCTTTGGTTTTTCCAGTAGTCATGTATGGATGTGAGGGTTGGACCGTAAAGAGAGCTGAGTGCCGAAGAGTTGATGCTTTTTTTAAATCGATTTGCTTTTTAATTGAAGGATAATTGCTTTATATAATTTTGTTGTTTTCTGTCAAACCTGAACATGAATCAGCCATCGATATGTCCCCTCTCTCTTGAAGCTCCCTCCCATCCCAGCCCTCTGGGTTGAGACAGAGCCCCTGTTTGAGTTTGCTGAGCCATACAGCAAATTCCCGTTGGCTTTTTATTTTACACATGGTAATGTGAGCTTCCATGTTACTCTCTCCATACATCTCGCCCTCTCCTCCCCTCTCCCCATGTCCATAAGTCTGTTTCTCCATTGCTGCCCTGCAAATAAATTCTTCGGTACCATATTTCTAGATTCTGCATATATGCATTAGTGTACGATATTTATCTTTCTCTTTCTGACTTACTTCATTCTGTATAATGGGCTCTAGGTTCATCCACTTCATTAGAACTGACTCAAATGTGTTCCTTTTATGGCTGAGTAATATTCCATTGTGTATATGTACCAAAACTTCTTTATCCATTCATTTGTCAATGGACAAGCTAGGTTGCTTTGACATTCTAGCTTTTGTAAATGATGCTGCAATGAACATTGGGGTACTTTTGTCCTTTTCAATTTTGGTTTCCTCAGGATGTATGCCTAGGAGTGGGATTGCTGAATCATATAGTGGTTTTATTCCTAGCTTGTAAGAGAATCTCCATACCGTCTTCCATAATGGTTGTATCAATTTACATTGCCACCAGTGAAAGAGGGTTCTCTTTTCTCCACAACCTCTCCAGCATTTATTGTTTGTAGACTTTCTGATGATGGCTATTCTCACCAGTGTGAAGTGATATCTCATGGTAGTTTTGATTTGCATTTCTCTAATAATGAGCAATGTTGAGCATCTTTTCATGTGTTTGTTGGCCGTCTGTATGTCTTCTTTGGAGAAATGTCTGTTTAGTTCTTTTTCCCACTTTTTGGTTGGGTTGCCTGTTTTTCTGGTATTGAGTTGTATGAGCTGCTTGTATATTTTGGAGATTAATCCTTTGTCAGTTGTTTTATTTGCTATTATTTTCTCCCATTCTAAGGGTTATCTTTTCACCTTGCTTATAGTTTCCTTTACTGTACAAAATCTTTTAAGTTTAATCAGGTCGCACTTGTTTACTTTTGTTTTTATTTCCATTACTGTAGGAGGTGAGTCATAGAAGATCTTGCTTTGATTTATGTCATCGAGTGTTCTGCTTATGTTTTCCTCTAAGAGTTTTATAGTTTCTGGTCTTATATTTAGGTCTTTAATCCATTTAGAGTTTATCTTTGTGTATGGTGTTAGGAAGTGTTCTAATTTCATTCTTTTACATGTGGCTGTCCAGTTTTCCAAGTACCACTTACTGGAGAGACTGTCTTTGCCCTATTGTATATTCTTGCCTCCTTTGTCAAAAATAAGGTAGCCGTAGGTAGCCATGATCTGGTGCGTGGATATTTACAGTTGTTATCTCTTCCTCTTGGATTGATCCCTTGATCATTATTTAGTGTCCTTCTTTATCTCTTGTAATATTCTTTATTTTAAGGTCTATTTTGTCTGATATGAGGATTGCTTCTCCAGCTTTCTTTTGCTTTCCATTTGCATGGAATATATTTTTCCATCCTCTCACTTTTGGTCTATATGCATCTTTAGGTCTAAAGTGGCTTTCTTATAGACAGCATATATTTGGGTCTTGTTTTTTTATCCATTCAACCAGTCTGTGTATTTTGGTTGGAGCATTAAATCCATTTAGGTTTAAAATAATTATTAATATATGTGTTCCTATTGCAGTTTTCTTAATTGTTTGGGGTTTGTTTTTGCAGGTCTTTTTCTTCTCTTGTGTTTCCTGACTATATAAGTCCCTTTAACATTTGTTGTAAAGCTGGTTTGGTGGTGCTGAATTCTCTTAACTTTTGCTTGTCTGAAAAGCTTTTGATTTCTCTATGAATTTTGAATGAAATCCTTGCCAGGTAGAGTAATCTTGGTTGTAGAATTTCCCCTTTCAGTACTTTAAATATATCCTGCCATTCCCTTCTAGCCTGCAGAGTTTCTGCTGAAAGAGCAGCTGTTAATTGTATGGGGTTTCCTTTGTATGTTACTTGTTGCTTTTCCCTTGCTGCTTTTAATGTTCTTTCTTTGTGTTTAATTTTTGTTAGTTTGATTAGTATGAGCCAGCGGGTGAACACAGGGTGAGGATGGAGAGCCAGCAGGTGGAGTAAGGGGCCACACATCTGTAGTTTTTCCCCTGGTGTCAGACACATCTGTCTGAGAAGCTGATGCTTTCGAACTGTGGTGTGTTTCTCCTTGGGTTTAGCCTGTATGGGACTCTTTGCACCTCTTGGACTTGATTGACCATTTCCTTTTCTATGTTGGGAAAATTTTCTACTACAATCTTTTCAAAAATTTTCTCATACCCTTTCTTTCTCTCATCTTCTTCTGGGATCCCTATAATTCAAATGTTGGCACATTTAATTTTGTTTCAGAGGTCTCTGAGACTATCCTCAGTTCTTTTCATTCTTCTTACTGTATTCTGCTCTTCAGCAGTTATTTCCACCATTTTATCTTCCAGCTCACTGATCCATTCTTCTGCTTCACATATTCTGCTACTGATTCCTTCTAGAGTATGTTTAATTTAAATAATTGTATTGTTTGTCTCTGTCTGTTTATTCTTTAATTCTTCTAGGTCTTTCTTAATTGATTCTTGTATTTTCTTCATTCTGTTTTCAAGGTTTTTGATCATCTTTACTATCATTCTTGTGAATTCTTTTTCAGGTGGTTTGCCTATTTCCCCTTCATTTATTTGGACGTCTGTGTTCCTAGTTTGTCCCTTCATTTGTTCAGTACTTCCCTGCCTTTTCATTATTATTATTTTTTAAACTTACTGTGTTTGAGGTCTCCCTTTCCCAGGCTTCAGGGTTGGCTTCTTTCTTCCTTTTGGCTTCTGCCCTCTCAAGGTTGGTGCAGTGGTTTGTGTAAGCTTCGCATAGGGTGAGATTTGTGCTGAGGTTTTTTGTTTTTCCTCTGACGGGCAGGGCTGAGTGAGGTGGTAATCCGGTCTGCTGATGACTGGGTGTGTTTTTTGTCTTGTTTGTTGTTTGGATGAGGCATCCTGCACAGGGTACTACTGGGGGCCGCGTGATGCCGGGTCTTGTATTGACGTGGTTTCCTTTGTGGGAGTTCTCACTGTGTAACATGCCCTGGGGTTAGTTTTCTGGTGGTCTCAGGTCCTGGAGTCAGTGCTCCCAGTCCAAAGGCTCAGGGCTTGATCTCTGGTCTCCTGTCGCTAGCGGCTCCACATTTCATCTGGAAAGAATATAAATCTGATGATCTCACGTCAGGCCTAGCCCATCCACCCAGGGTTCAACATTCCGATGTGCTTCTCTGTAAAAGCAGTGGAATCATCTTCTCCTGGGGTCCCTTTGAAGAGCCATGGTTCAGGCCAAGATTAAGGCCATAATCCTGGAAGACCGTCCTGGTGCTGGAATAGGGAATGCACAGCCACGGGGCTTGTGAACAGCCAGCCAGGGCCAGGGAGTGAACACAGGGTGAGGATGGAGAGCCAGCGGGTGGGGTAAGGGGCCACACAACTGTCGTTTCCCTGGTATCAGACACCTCTGTCTGAGAAGCTGATGCTTTCGAACTGTGGTTTTGGAGAAGACTCTTGAGAGTCCCCTGGACTGCAAGGAGATCAAACCAGTCAATCCTAAAGTAAATCAATCCTGAATATTCATTGAAAGGACTGATGCTGAAGCTGAAGCTCCAATCCTTTGGCCACCTGATGTGAAGAACTGACTCATTAGAAAAACCCTGAAGCCGGGAAAGATTGAAGGCAGGATGAGGTGATTGGATGGCATCACCGACTCAGTGGACATGACTTTGAGGAAGTTCTGGGAGTTGGTGATGGACAGGGAAGCATGACGTGCCACAGTCCATGGGGTCGCAAAGAGTCGGACATGACTGAACAACTGAACTAAACTGAACTGATAAGGAACCCTGTGTCCATTTAGCAGGCACTCCACATTTCCCCCTCCTCTCAGATCCTGACAACTTCAGATTAATCTGCAGATTAATATCTCCATGAATTTGCCTATATTAATGATGTTGTTGTTCACTCAATTGTGTCTGACCCCATGGACCCCATGGAGTTTGTGACCGAGTCAGTGATGCCATCCAACCATCTCATCCTCTGTCGTCCCCTTCTTATCCTGCCTTCAATCTTTCCCAGCATCACAGTCTTTTCTAGTGAGCTGGCTCTTCGCATCAGGTGGCCAAAGCATTGAAGTTTCAACTTCAGCATCAGTCCTTCCAATAACTATTCAAGACTGATCTCCTTTAGGATGGACTGGTTGGATCTCCTTGCAGTCCAGGGACTCTTAAGAGTCTTCTCCAACACCACAGTTCAAAAGCATCAATTCTTCAGTGCTCAGCTTTCTTTATGGCCCAATAGCCTAATACAGGCTATATGGTTTTCATGGCCTGTATTAATAACTTATCTAGATGGCGTCACACAATACGTAGGTCTTTGTGTCTGTTTTTCTCACTTAGCATAATGTGTTCAAGGTTCATCCATGCTGTAGCATGTGTCAGTGTGTTATTCCTTTTCTGGCTGGATAAAATTCCCTTGTATAGATATACATTTTGTTATCTTCATCAGTTGATAGACATTTGAGTGGTTTCCACTTTTTTGGCTTATTTTTTTATTAGAGAATTCAATCCACTTATATTTAGTGTAATTACTGATAAACAAGGACTTCCTTCTGCCAACTTTGCTACTCGTTTTCTATTTGTCTTAAGTATTTTTGTTCTGGGGAGGAGGGAATGTATACATATATTTTTTACTATCTTATTGGTTGTTCTGTGTATTATGAGTAACATCTTAATTTACAATAATCTAGTCTGAATTAATATGCACAGTTTCAATAGCTTACAGAACTTGGCTCCTACTTGATCCCATCCCCACCCCTGTATGTTGTTTTTGTCACAGGTCACAAGTGTGTGGACCATGCGGTCCTCCCAGGGCCAGGGTCAGGGTGGGGAAGGGGAGGAGGGGCTTCCCTGATGCGCTTCCTTCATCATCTGACACCGAATCTCAACCCCACACAGAGTCACACACGTCCATGGCAAACAGCCCAGTGCCAAAAAGAAGGCAGGACGAAGCCAAAGCTGTCAGCCCCCCCAGGACTGAAAGCCCTAATGGTTGCTTGTTTCTTCCCTCTGGTACCCAAGAATGAAGGCCTGGTTGTAATAAGGAGGCATTTATTTGGGGTTTGTTTGGGGTTTGCAGCCCAGATCCAAGCACTGGAACTGTGTCCTGCAGCCTACAAGATGAGGGCTTAGAAATGTAGCACATGGCTTGGTGGCATAAAATGCTTCCCAAGAATCCAGGTCGGAGCTGGAAGAAGTGAAGTGAGTGTGGGTGGGGACTTTGAAGCTGCAAGGTTGCAGCTGGCAGCTGCTCACAGGTGCTGCTGCGAAGAGGGCTGGTGGTGTCCTTGAGTTTGACGCGCCTCAGAGACCTGCAAGCTCTCGGCGATGCAGGAAGTGTCTGAACCACATCCACACTGGACGCCTGGCTGCTCTGTGGGTGCCTGGACCATGTGTGTGCTTGGGCTCAGTCTCTTCAGTCGTGTCTGACCCGCTGTGACCCCACGGGCTGCAGCCCGCCAGGCTCCTCTGTCCATGGGATCCTCCAGGCAAGAATACTGCAGCAGGTTGCCATTTCCTCCTCCAACCTGGACCATAGCTACTCCATTTTTATTTTTTACAAAAATCATGCTAAATATGTCCCCTCCTCCCACCCCCCTCCCCCTCTGCCTCCCCTCTCCCTCCCTCTGTGACAGGAGCTTGGGGTGTAAGAGCGTCTCAGCACCGCGGCTCTGAAGACAGTTTAGCTCTGAAGACAGACGGTCTTCAGAGACAGGTGGACGGTCCTGCCTGCAGGGCGGAGGAGCGAGAACTGTCACCACAGCAACAGCTGAGCCTCCTGCAGCAGGGCTCGTCCAAAGGGAAGGAAAGACTGCATTTCCTAGTAAGGTGGTGTTCGCAGAGAACTGGGCGGTGGCAGCCGAAGCGGGGCCCTCCTCAGAGCCCAACCAACTTGAGTCACCAGGGCCTCGGCTCAGCAAGCAAAGCTCCTCTCCCAGCACAGGTGCCCCAGGAACCCCCAGACCCACCGGGGGCAGGAAGCCGGTTCTCCCCAGGGCGGTGGGGCGGCCTTGCAGGCCTGGATCAGCTCAGGATCTCCGGGCCCAGGAGTTATCGGGAGCGGACTGAGGTGAAATCAAACACTCACGCACAGAACCAACGGCAGAGAGCTGCCATGTCACGGGGGTGGCACAGGCTATGGAGGCCCCGAAGCCAGCAAATTAGAAAGAGCCCAGACCGCAGGAGGGGGCGAGGATGGCGGGGGTGGGGGTGGGGGGGTACAGGTTCCAGGCAGTGTGGAAGGTGCTGGCTCACACCAGAAACTTGCTCTGAGAGGCACCCAGAGTGACTGGTGTGCGTGGACCTGCGTCCCCCGTAAAGGCACGTTCTACCTAATGTGGGCCGGCAGGTGCAATCTGTTTTGGAAGCTGGGGTCTCTGCAGATGTCAAGTTAAAACAAGGTCCTTAGGAGGGCTTGAGCCAACCTGACAGATGTCCTTATGAGCAGAAGGGAACGTAGACAGACACAGAGAAGCCATGTGGGGAGGGGGCCGGAGATAGGAAGGCCATGGCTGCAAGCCCAGGACTGCCCCAGGCCGCCAGGCACATGGAAGCCAAAGGGCAGGAAGGGCCTGCCCTGGAGCCGCTAGGGGCCTTGACCTCTGGGCCCGGAGCTGAATGAGCGCCCCCGCTGCGTGGCTTTGATGCGGGGGGCTGGCAGAGAGCTCACTCTCCTGTTGCCTTTCATCATCTTTATTCTTAATTTGGAGGGGCTTTGGGGAAACAAGTATCTCTTTGTAGTAGAAAACCCACCTCTGCCTTTCACCAGTCTGTTACATTCCCCTTGCTTTTTTTCTTCTGTTACTTTGATGGAAAACAAAAATGAATGCTATGAAACTAGCACCTGCTTTGCCACAGTCTTGTGATGGAGTCACTTCTGTTTTTATCTGCCCCCTTCATCCTCTTTTTTCCTCAGCATTATTCGCCCCCTAAACATGGGCTCTAGTGCCATCCAAAAGGACCCTCACCGGGTGAGAGGCGGACGGCGGGTGAGGAGCTGGCAGCTGCTTTTGGAAGTTTGATACTTCCCTGTTTCCTGGGTTGCTATCATAAGATTGCATTATTTTTTTATTAAGAACAGTACTATCTGAGCAGATTTAAAGAACTTGGACAGACCTGGGAGCTGCAGGTGTGGAGCATGCTGCTGGGCAGGACAGCAGGTCGCTCGGGAGCCAGCGCCCACAGAAGCCCCTCTTTCTCACTGCTAAGTGTTGTTTTGTGCTATTTCATTGATTCAAAAATCTTGAGAGAAAACCATCTTGACCTGGTGTGTTGGTTCCCTAGTGTAACCAAGCAGGGTCCTTCTGGGCCTCGGGGAGGCCACATCCCTGGCCTGCCTCTTGTTTATAGACAAGCTTCAGCCTCCTAGGCCTTCCCTGAATTCCAAAGAGCAAATTTAACTGAAGTGACAAAATGCACAAACAAAAACAGTCAACAAGACAAAATAAGAGTAGCTTAGATGTGAAGTCGAGGAACTTGAGTTCTTCTTCCAAGGCTGCAGGTGACACCCTGAGCCCTATCTCTGAGCTGTCATGCCCACACTGAACGCCCCACCAGGTGGGAGAGGTTATACATCCTGCTTACCAGGAAATGCACTGCAGACCCCAGGCCGCTTGGAATCAGAAAACTGATCGCTGAGATCCTGGAAACGTCTCCCGGTTGCCTCACCCCCTACTAATCAGAGAACATGCAGAGGCTCAGCAGGCAGCCTGCAGCCCCCACCGAGCTGCCCACTCTCCTTGGGGGCTCCGTGCTGGGCGCCCGACAATAAACGCTGCACTTTCCTTCACCACGACTGGGGCCGTGGATGGGCTTACCACACACGGGCTGGAGGGTTCAGGTTTGCTTCCAGAAGTCCAGGGTACCGTATGTGGGTAGCATAACAATGAACCCACAAGCCAGGCGGCTTCTGACAACACAGGTTTATTGTCCTGCAGTCAAGGAGGGCAGAGGCCTGAGATCAAGGTGGCTTTAGGGCCGCACTCCTTCTGCATTCTCCCAGGTAGGGTCCTTCCTGCCTCCTCCAGCTTCTGAGAGTCCCAGTTCCCTGGATAAACACTGCAGACTCCAGTCTCTGCCTCCATTGCCACACATGCTCTCGTCTTTCTTGCCTTCCTATAAGGACACTGGTCATGTTGGACCAAGGGCCCACCCTATTCTGGTATGACTTCATCTTAATTGTATCTTCGATGACCCTGTCTCCAATTCAGGTCACTTCCCGAGTTCCTGGAGGTTAGAACCTCAGCATATCTCACTGCTGGGTGCAATTCAACCCCCAGTACCTGGTTGGGGTCCAACATGCCAGAGGGCCTCTCACTTCCTCAGCAGATCCATCTTCCTCCAGAGCTGTCCATCAGAGCTGGTGGAGATGTCCCCGGCCCCAGCCGAAGATACCAGGTGTGGAGAAGTCCAAGGGTGGGCACTGGCCAGCGACTCAGCACTGCAAGACGATCTGGGGGTCCACTGTTCATACGCGCTTTCTATGCATGTAGGGTTGCCCCCATGACCTTTGCTCACGTGCCCCTTCTATGTTGATATCATCTATAATCATTATCATTATTAAAATCAAAGTCATTATTTTTAAAGGCACAGATAATTGTTTAAAACTTTATTTTTAAAACCCACCAGCTCACTAACATACCCTTAAACTCAACTGTAAACAACAGCAATTTTTTGCTCATCGTTGCTCCTTGTATGCAAGATTTGGTTTTCTTTTCGCTTTAATGATTCTTTCAGAGAGCTTGAGCATTAAATGGAATCCTTGTATGCCAGGAAACAAGGCGTCTCCTGGCCGGTCCTGAATGATCCCTTGGCTGGGCGTAGAATTCCAGCTGCGTGTTCTTTCCCCTCAGCATCTGGAGATACCGCTCAGTGGTGCTGAGGAGAAGTCTGCTGTCAATGAGATTACTGTTCATTTGTGGGCAGTGGACTTTGATCTCTAGTGGCTTTTTTGACGGGATATGCTACCACAATTCACTCATTCAAAAATATTAATTGAGCACTTCCTCTATGCTGGGGCCGCTCCAGGGGCTGGGCACGTGGCCAGCAACAAGAAAGACAAAGCCTGGCTCGTGGAACTGCCAGGCCACGGGGCACAGACCACAGATCCCATAACGCCAGGCGCTGACAAGGGCCAAGAAGAAAGGCCAGGAAAGAGCAGCTCCGGGAGGAGGTGGGGCGTGCAGGGTGTCCCTCTGTGGAGAGGGAGGGCGAGGGCTGCCCCCGCCCCTCTGCTCTATTGCAGTTTGCCCCCTGCTCAGCCAGCGGCCCCTGCAGCCTGCTGGTCAAGGCTTAGGATTCCGGAGGATCCAGCCCCTTTGGGTCCTGCCACTCGCGCCGCCCAGCCCCTGCAGCGCTGCCAGAGCGTGAATGCTGCTGCTCTTTGATTTGTCCTTCTTGCTTTCTTACCTGTTTATCCCCAAGTACTGGATTCCAGAAAAACTTTTGTGTGCTTGTGCTGCTAGCTCCTTGGCTGCTCAGCAACACTTTCCAATCAACCCAGCTTAACCTAAAAGAGAGTAATCTCCGCGGGTAATGGATTCTTCCCCACGCCAAGCTGCTCTTGTTTTGCAGACAGAACTCCTCCTGCTGACACAGTGTTTAGGGCATGGGGGTCGAGTCGGGTGCAGAGTAGCACCCAGAATGCCAGCCCTTGTGGCATGGGCATGCCTGCAACCCCAAGGGTCCCCAGCTGCTGGGTTCTGACCGTCTCTCCAAAACTGCTCCCCCCCGGCCCACCTGAGGGAAGACCCCTCAAGCTGGGGGAAGGCGCACAGAGACCGCTGGCCTGGCACTCCTCGGGCCCTTCCTGCTCCAGGCTCCACGTTCCCTCACCCCCCATCCCCGGCACAGACACCCTCTGAGCCACCCCGCCATCCGTCTTGGCCAACTTACTTGCCCACTCGGGGACCCGCCTGCCTGCAGAGCCCTCTGTGCAGCTCCTGCTGCCTTCCTGGCCTTCCTCGGAGTTGGCCCTTCCCAGAAAGGGCCTGTTTCCACTACAGTCCATCCCGAGGGGCCCAGGCAGGCTGAGGACACAGGGCCTCTGACCAGGGGGCCAGCTTCTGGAGCTGGTGGATGGCAGGTCAGGCTTTGGCCAAAAGGGAGGAGGGTGGAAGAGGCCTCTAGCACCTCTGGGTGCCATTGCGGTTGGTCTGCTGGGAGGGTAAGGGGCGGGGAAGCTTTCTCACTGAGCAGAAATTGCTTCTCCTCCTCCAATAGGAAGCGTGGGGTGGTGGTCCCTGGGGATGGCTGTGGCCATGACTCGGGAATGAACATGGGGAGACCCTGGGTTCCCCTGCCCCCACCCCGTCAGGCGCAGAAGCGACTCCACAGGCTCAGGGGAGCTGCTGTCTCCCCCCGGAAACCCTTGCTGGGAGGGTCAACAAAGCTTCCCCGGCTCCTTAGACCCTCACTTCCCCATTTCAAGCTTAGATTGTTCAGTGAGATGAGATCTGAGCCTTCTGCACGGTGCTGAGCACCCGAGGAACCAAGGCGACCAGACATGCTGACCACACGGGAGCCGGAGATGCCGCCGTCTCCCCCGCCCTGGGGGCGGCACCAGTGGACATCGGGGCTTGGGAGAGGGCCTCTTCCTCCGGTGGGCAGACGGGGACGGAGCATGGATGAGCCAGGGTCCGCCGGCTGCTCCCAGCAGAGCCCACATCCAGATGAAATCCCTGGAAAGTGCTGTCCTCTGCATCCCTCGCTGGTCAGGAGGCCTTTCATGCTGTCACCTCCAATCTCTGCTCCCGTTCTCAGCTCCTAGGTTCTGCTCAGATAAACTTCCGGTTTCCTTTCCAGTTGGTTATCCGGCGTCTCTGACATATCCATGTCCACGTTCCTGAGTCCTGTGGAAAGCTGCTGTTGTCAGGAGTGGAACATGGGCCCCAGGGCTCCGTGCCCATTTGGTTCTGAGGCCTCCGCTCAGCAGCAGGTGTGGCCAGGGGCTCACGGTCTCTGAGCCTGCTTCTCCACTCGTGGCAGTGGAGGCCGCAGTAGCACCTTCCTTGTGGGCAGCTGGGAGTTCAGGGATCTTAGTTCCCTGACCAGAGATCAAACCCGTGCCCCCTGCAGTGGAAGTGCGGAGGACTGGACTGCCAGGGACATCCCCTCTTTGAGGGCTGTTGGGAGGATAAAGAGGGCTGAGAGAAGATGGGTGTTTGACAAGATTTTCTTGTGGGCAGCTGGAAGGTTAAAGTACGTTGGTGGGAAATTCACCCCCACAAATTCGTCCCCACAGGTGGGGCGTTGCTGTTGCTCAGTCGTGTTGGACTCTGCGACCCCATGGGCTGCAGCATGCAGGCTTCCAGGCTTCCCTGTCCATCACCAGCTCCTGGAGCTTGTTCAGACCCATGTCCATCAAGTCGGTGATGCCATCCAACCACCCTCTGTCGTCCCCTTCTCCTCCTGCCTTCAATCTTTCCCAGCATCAGGGTCTTTCCCAGTGAGCTGGCTCTTCTGGCCAAAGTATTGGAGCTTCAGCACCGATCCTTCCAATGAATATTCAGGACTGATTTCCTTTAGGATTGACTGGCTTGGTCTGCTTTCAGTCCAAGGGACTCTTACAGTCTTCTTCAACACCACAGTTCAAAAGGATCAGTTCTTTGGCACTCAACCTTCTTTATGGTCCGACTATCACATCCGTACACGACTACTGGAAAAACCATAGTTCTGACTATATGGACTTTTGTCGGCAAAGTGATGTCTCTGCTTTTTAATATGCTGTCTAGGTTTGTCATAGCTTTTCTTCCAAGGAATGAGCATGTTTTAATTTCATGGCTGCTGTCACTGTCCATAGTGATTTTGGAGCCCAAGAAAATAAAATCTGCCACTGTTTCCATTTTTTCCCATCTATTTGCCATGAAGTGATGGGACTGGATGCCATGATCTTAGTTTTTTGAATGGAGCCAGGGGGAAGGAGACAGGAGGGGGTGAAATGGCAATGGAAAATGAAGGCTATGACCTCTTGCCTCTTCCTAGCCAGGCATTGGCAGTGGTGGGCAGGATGTGGTCATTTGACCCCCGCTAGGCCCTGCGTGGGGTCTACAGAGGACCAGGCTGACATGCTTGGAGGGCACAGTGCAGGGAGGGCAGGGAGGAGTGCTGCCTGCATTGGGTTGAAATACCAGCAGGAGTGTTCATGGGTGGACTTGGAAAGGGCTTCTTACCAAAGAGAACCTCACCTGCGCCCTGAAGGGTCGGCCCTGAGGCTGCCGATCTTCTGCCTTTGGACTGGTCTCCAGGGCCACCCGATGACCCTCCCCAGTCTCTCTCCCAGGGTGCACCACACCAGCACCATCTCAGCCCATCTAGCAACCCCCAGCGTCTCTCCCACCCGTGAGCGAGCTGTGGCCGAGCCCACTGGAGAGAACCTCAGGGCCCTTGCGGCACCCTGGGTCTGCGTGTCCTCAGGCTGTGTCTACAGTCTGCCCACTCCGGGACCTCTTTCTTGCACCTTCATCCTTTCCACTGGCCCTCATCATCTCTGTGCATGTCAGATTTTGCTGGCTAGAAAGTGGAATCAGCACAAGAAATATTTAACAAGATACTTAGATTATTCTGAATTAATGAACAAAATGGATCCCATAACAGAACTTCTGACCCAACATGGCTTCAGTGCAGGCAGTTATGATCTTGCCAACAAGAGTCCAGAGGCTCTGGGGTTGATTAGTTTATTTGGTCAGCAAGGGCGGATCTTTGCACCAGCTCCTCTGGGATTCTCCTTAGCTCTTTCCTCACGGTCTCACTTTGGCTGCTACATCTCCTCCCATCACATTCTCCCTACCAGGTCGAAGGAAAATGGTGATGATTGATTTCCACCACCCGCCTTCCTTTAAAGAGATGAAACTTTCCCAAACACCATCTGCCTCCTAAACAGGCCTTCTCTCAGCTCTATTGGGCAGAACTAGGTCACGTGTTCTCCCCACCCCCACCAATTCCAGCAGAGGAAGGAGAGGGCCATGCCTGCTTTCCTCCAGTCAAGATTCATCCCCTGGGGAAGGGCCTACTTTCTGTGAGCCCATTTCATCAGGAGACCAGGACAGCTGACATTTTATGTATTAGTATTTATTGCATTAGGCATAGAAGAAACAGCTGCTGGGGGAAAGAGCAGCAGTGTTTGCAATGGGAGGCAAGAAGTTCAAGCACCAGAAGCCGAAGTAGAAAACAGACTGTAAGGTGGAAAATACAGACAGGAGGGTCGCGGTGCCAGCAAGTGGGGCTGACGTCTCCAAGGATGAGTGCGTGACAGTGAAAGGGCAAGTGTGTGGTGGGGACAGGCATGGGTGCAGCGCCAGGACAACTACTGTTACCAGGCAGCAGTCACCAGGCAGCCACTGCTGAGAAACAGCCGGGGTGGTGATTAAAGGACTGCTAGGCCAATGGTCAGGGGGGTGGTGGTCTTCAGGCAGGGAGGGAGGTAAGAGGCAGACCCCAGCCTTCACTCCGGAGCCCTCCTGCTCACCCGGCCTCAGGCCAGTGGATGGGGGTGGGGGACAGGCTAGGGGCTCTGTCCTGCTGGGCTCCAGAGCCCTCGCCAATGCTGCCTGCTGGCCGGGCCCAGGCTGAGAGGCCGCAGTGAAGCTCTCCCCAGTCCCCACACTGGGACCGAAGGGCAGCAGCAGTTTGCCTGGTGGGCCGTGCAAGAGACCTGACCCCCTGCTGTTTGGAGGGCCTGAGGACCAGCTGGGTCCTGGGTGCCTGGCTCCCTCAGAGATGACAGCTGGACAGGGTCTGGGGACCTGGCTCCAAGGGCAGCACCAGCTGAGATCTGCCTCCTCAGCCCAGCCTGGGAGCTAGTGGGAGGACCCAGACTGGGTGCTGGATGAAGACTCCTGGGCAGGGTGACCGGCCCTAGCAGGGACTACCTCCTCTTAGCCAGGACCTGGACCTTGGAGGGTGAAAGTTGAGCCTTGAGACCTTGTCTTTTCTTGTCATAACAGAGGATGGCATTCATTTGGTAGAGATTTACAGGAACACTGTTATCTGACCATGACCTGACCTCAAGAACAAAGGATCTGACACCAGGAAGTTTGCAACGACTTACCACGCCTTCTCTCACTTTTCCCAGGAAAGGGCTTTGCTGAAACCTTTGGGAAGTTTGGGGTTTTTAAGGTGGGAGCCACATGTCTCCTAGCATCGTGCAGCAATAAACCTTTATCTGCTCCAGATTCTGAGGACTGGGTACCATTTGGCCTCGCTGTGCCAGGGGCAC
Source organism: Cervus canadensis (assembly GCF_019320065.1). Classification (NCBI taxonomy): domain Eukaryota; kingdom Metazoa; phylum Chordata; class Mammalia; order Artiodactyla; family Cervidae; genus Cervus; species Cervus canadensis. Next base: position 52,373,956 of record NC_057411.1, on the reverse strand, counting down.
ACAGACTCACCTGCACCGGAGTGCTGGGATCCGTCTAGGGAGCACACACCCGCCTGACCAGATGGGCCACCCGTTTGTTTCCTCTGCTGCCCCGGACCCTCTGGTGTGAGCCCCCGCCCCTCTTCCCAGCATCTCACCTCCTCTATCCTTCTCCACACCTCCTTCAGCCCATCCCCCTGCACACCACCTCTCTTTCGCTGACCGCCTCTCCTCCATCCGCTATCAGACGCTGTCAGAAGCTGAGACACCAAAGGGAGCCGTTGGAGCGTCAGGATCCAGGCCGGTTCAGTGTCACCATGGCAACCCCTGGAGCGCCCTCCACCGACCGGCTCTCAGATGCACCGCCCCGCCCCCCAGGGTCTCAGGGAAAACGCGGGGAGCGGGGCGGGGCCAGATCTTGAGGGGGAAGGCGAGAACCGCCCCACAATTGGCCCGCGGCGTGTAGCGGTGGAATCCGCCTGGCGATTGGCCGGCGGCGTGCGTGACGTCACAGGGAGGCGGGGTGACGCTGGGGCGAGTATAAATTCGGGGCACCGCCCAGTCTCCTAGGGAGAGGAGAGAGGAGAGGCGAGATGGCGGTTGTGCTGCGGCGGCTGCTGCTGCTTCTCTGCCTCGCCGCCTCTTCGGCCGCCCTTCTGGCGACCAGCGTCCATTCTTCCTGCCCCGGGCCCCTGGCCCATACCGTGCACTCCACGTTCATGTTCGCGGCAGCTTTCGCTCCTCTCTGCGGGCTTGCGAGTCCGCGCATCCGCACGCGGCGCCTAGCGCACCCGCTCCCGCCGACAGAGCTGGCCCGACTCCTCGCCTTGGTGTTCCCCTCCCGCAGCGGGAGATCGGGCGCCGAGAACCGGAGCACAGGGGACCCCGAGACCTCCGGGGTCGCACACCGGCTCCGCACAAGCCAGCGGAGCGCCCCCGAAACGCGCCTGGCCTCCAGCTCCGCGCTGAGCACGGGGCGGCCTCCAACCCCAGCTCTGAGGCTCGTCGATTTTGCAGCAGCGCCGTACAACAGGTCCAGGTGTGGTAGCCACCCGTTCCAGGAAACAACTCACTCAGAAGGACAATGCAGATGGTGGAGAGTTACACACAGGCAGGCCCAAGGCCGTCTCCTCTTAGCCAAGGACCCGACCAGTTTCTGTGAAAACCTAGATACACTAGTGTCCGTGTGCAAAGCCACCTCCCCAAATCCCTTGAAACTAGTCTGGAAAAGGTAAAGAGAGATACCATCGAGGTTAACCCATGGTTCATGTGTCACAAGCCTAGATAGTTAAACAGTGGACATTTATCAATAGGCCTGTGGTCATACCCCGATAAGCATAATGGGATTTACAACTTTGTTCTGTTAGAGATAATTAGTATATTCTTTTGGGCGAGGAGAGTCTAGGTACAAGTCCGAAGGCTCCTTCATCTAGGGGGGGGTCTGGTTTTCCATTGGTATGCCATTTCCATAGATACTGGGCATATAGCTCAAAGTCCACAGTCCGGCCCGAGATGGAGTCCTGCTTTCAATAGAGCCTGTTATGTTTCCTCCTTCACAGGGTCTCCACCTGGAACTTCCTGCTCCACCAAGGACAGCTGCTGACTCATAGGGAGAGTTTCTGGGACTCCTGCCCACGGCCAGCAAACCTCACAGTGGGCTCCTTGCAGAGCAGAGGGCAGCCACAGACCAGCGGTCGCAGGCTCTTGTGTCGTGACCCACCCAGGACCCTTAAAACCAAGGTCCCCTTGGACTCCAAGCCGGGCAAAGGTCAACCACTAATGCACACTGGGATTCTCCTGGCCCCCACTGAGCCTGGGGGCCCTACACCTCATCTCACTGTGCTTGAGTGTCCTCAAGTGGCCGGACAAGCCCCATCCCAAGGTCAGCCATTCTGCAACATCTGGGCAGTTGCATGTTCTCTGTCCAGGGTCCCCACCTTGGATGCCCCGCTGAGTAGGAGACTGCCACTCACCAGCACCAGCAGGCCCTTGGGTGCCCGGCAGCTTGGGGAACCAAAGTCCAAGGTCTCTGGCCCAGTCTCCCCCCAGGACAAGGGGCCACCTTCATATCCAGCTGAGAGTGCCCCTGCAGACCCCTGCCCACCACCCACCAAGCTGCCTGCAGTTGAGGCTCCTCTCAGCCAAGGGCCATCCAGGAGGAGCAGACAGAAGCCCATAGACCCTCATCTTCTCATGGGCTGTGAAGCTGGGGTCTGCACCGAGCACTCCCTGGTCAGCAGAGAGCAACAGTCCCCTCACAGTAAGAGCCCCCCGAAACTCTGTCTGCCTGCACAGCCTCCTTCCAACCTCTCTGCACCTGACTCTGCCTTTGGTGGGGGGCTGCCCCTGGCCTGCCCTGAGAATGCCACGTGTGCTCGCCCACCTGCATTCTCCAGCCCCTTTATTCCCAAGGTGGGCTCCCCACTCAGCCAAGGGAAACCTCCCGCCCACAAAGAGGCCCACCTGCATCTCCACAGCCCTGCAGACCCTCCCTCCAAGCCTTCCAACACTGACCCTTCACCCCCTCAAGGGCAGCAGCCAGTCCCCAAGCCCCCTCATTCAGGACACCACCCACATGCACGCTGGAAACCCAGCCCAGAGCTTTCCCTTAATGTCCCCCGAGTCCTTGTCTGCCTGTGGCCTTCGGTGCCTCTGTTGGGCCCAAGGGAGTTGGCTGGAAGGGGCTGCTACCTGGTGGAAGAGAAATACCTCATCCCTGTCATTGTGCGCCCCACCTCTGAGCGCTCCTCCCAGAAACAGCGCCCAGAGCCTGCAGAGTGTGAGAACGGAGGCCTCGGAACCCTCCAGAAGCCGCCAGGCAACCTTGGCCCCCACCAGCTCCCTGTCGCCCCGGGGACGCCCCAACCCCCAGAAAGGGAAGGGCCGGCTCCGGCAGCCCCTTACCCCCAGCAGCAGTTCAATCACTCGGTGAGACTGGCGGGAGACTGGGAAATGGGGACGGAAGAGCCACCTGGATCCAAAGAAGCAAGGCATCCTCACCCAGGCAGGAGCACCCCAAGACCACTGGCCCAGGCGGGCCTCGGCCTTCCACCACTGGGGCCAGGTAGGCGGCTGTCTGTGCAGTCGTTGGTGGTGGCTCTGTCGCTGGGAGACAGGCTTAGAAACGCCAGCGCCTCGTGGCCTGCGCTTGGAGCCGTGCAGGGTGTGGTTCCCCTGGTGGGCCTCAGTGCTGAGGTGCTGCTGGGCCGCGGGCCTGGAGACCTCTGGCCTGGGACCAGGTTTAGCTGGCTCTTCTGGTTCTGTGTCAGCTGGGGTGTCTTGATCTTCTGGAGAATTCTCTCAGGAGGGCGAGAGGGATGCCCTGCCTTCGAACAGGAGAAGCTGGAAGAGCTGTCAAGTGGAATAGCTGATGCTAAGCAGGGCACCCGTGGCCTTGTCCCGGTAGAGCCCCAGGCCCCCAGGCCTCAGGCCCCACGTACAGAGGACTCGTTGGCTGAGCTGAGGCTGCTCAAGGACAGGTTCTCCCACCTGGAGGAGGAGATGGAGGCGTTACAAGAACATGCTGAGCACCTGGGGCGTCAGGAGGCGCGGGTTCGAGAGCTGGAGGCCTTCTTCCTCACAGTGTGGAGCTTCCTGGAAGCCTGTGCCCCAGGACAGGTTCACAGTACGATGGCCAGTCATCCGTGCGCCCCCCAACCCCAGGAAGGAGGCCTGGAAGCGGGGGCGGAGCTGGCCTGACCTTCACCATGAGTTCTGAATAAATAGTTGTGTTAGAAGGCAGTGTCCCGTGATGGTGGCGCCAGGATCGCGGGCTGCTCCAGCCCACACGTGTCCTCACCCTCTAGCCAGCCTGGTCCAGACGGGTCTGAACTGCAGATCCCCCAGGCTCACAGCCAGTGCCGGGGCCACTCTGATGGGAGGGAAGCCAGCAGAGGGGGGCCGCACCCAGGAATTCCAACAGAGACCCTTTCTGGCAGAGGCATCCCAGCCAGTTGGTGGCAGAACTTGGGTTTGGACCTCGACGCTGTGGCAGCAGGTGCCAGGCTAACGCAGACCTCCAGGGAGCAAATGTGGGGGGGCGTGGCGCAGCGAGGCCAGGCTGGAGGTGGGTCGGGGCGCCGGCTTCTCTGTTGGGGACAGAACACGGGGGCGCCACGGCCCGGACAGCCCGCTCTCAGTGCCCCCGGGGGCGGGGCCCAAGGCAGTCCCAAGACGGAGGATGGGGGTGGAGGGTTGGGGGAGCTGCTGGGTTGTCCACTCAGCCCAGCCGCCAGGCCTGGGACGGAAGGAGCTTGGAGCCCAGGGGAGCTGCAGCCCGGCCAGGCGTCCGCATGGCGACAGAGCATGGTACGCCCGCGGCTTGAGGCCTCACACCCCCATCAGGGGTCTCTGTCATGGGCACAGAGCCTGTGGGCTCGTGGCTTCCATTCATTCTCCAGAACTGATGAGGTATGGCTGTGGACAATCTCGGCAGCAACAGCCAAACGCCCTGACCCGCTGACTCTGGTCCCTCCAGCTGTGCACCAGGACCTATCTTTCCGAGAGGACTGGGCGGTCTGGTAGCTCCGAGGCCCGGCCCCTGCCACCCTCCAGGACTCACCTCCGATGGCACGATGGGCGGGGCCACATTGAATCGGGTTCTCTGGGTGGCTCTTTGGGGTTCCCCTGGGAGTGATTGCTGGGTCCGGTGTCACTTGCTGAGCAGCCGCCAGCCTGGTTTCCACAGCAGCGGCCCTGTGTCCTTCCCGCTTGCAAAGTGGGTGGGCTCCGGCTTGTCCACACCTTCGCTGACACTTGTTACTTTGTTTTTGGATGGTTTTGTTTCTTCCTGGCTTTGGATTCTGTTCCTGGCAACTGGAGGTCAGGCTTCTTTATCTACTCATCCTTCAGCCACATGGATGTAGGACACCTCTGCAGGAGGAAAGCAGGCATGTTTTATTTATAACAAAATTCTACATGGGCGTGGGGGTCCTCAGAACAGCGCCCTGAGAGGTGCTGAGGACTAGGTGTCACTAAGTAGATGGAACAGAAGAGTGGCGATTTGGGGAGAGAAGTGGAAAGATCCGTGGGGGAGATTTCACGTGTCTATGCACGTCTGCTTGCTGAGTCCTCGCCCAGTCACCCCTCTCTGGTATCCTCTCGCTGCAGGAGGGTGTCCTCCACACAGGCTCTCACCTCTGCTTTCAGAAAGACAATGGCCATGAGACCGCCCTTCCTGCGCCTGCCATGTCTCGAGTGCCTTTAACACAGAAGAGCTCAGACGCGACCCGCACTGCATGGAGCGGCACGTCTGAGCCCCGCCCCAGCGATGCTGAGCGTTCCTTGCTGTCCTGGTCGCTGTCCCTGTGTCTTTTTTGGAGAAATGTCACTACAGTCTGTCCTTGTCACCGAGTCGAAAGAGCTCTTTTGTATTCTAGACACCAAATCCGCGATTTGCAGGTGTTTCCCCCATTCTGTAGGTTGCCGTCTCCCTTTCTTGATGGTGTCCTTTGATGCACAAAAGTTTTAAGCTCTGATGAAGTGTGATCTCTGTATTTTTACATTTTGCCGCTTGGCGTCATATCTAGGCATCATGACCGAGCTGAGTCCTCAGTCTCTTGAGGGAGGCTCTGCCCCGGCCTCTGTCCCACGCTCCCTGCTCCAAGGCTGCACCTCCGTTTCCACGCGTCCTGCCACACGGCAGCGGGCACACGGACAGGCCTCGCGTCTGCGCTCTGTCCTCCCACTTCCACTTCTGTGGCCACCCCGCCCTCCTCCTCTGTCACCGGCCCGCAGCCGACCCCCGGCTTGTGGGGGCCAGGCGCCGGGACAGCTCCAGGGTGGGTGATGGGGCTCCTAGGCTGTGGGCATCTGCAGTAGGGTCTGGGGGGCAGGACAGGCGTGGCCTGAGATGGACGCCAAGGACCACGCTGTCTGATGTGCCTCCATTCGGCAGCGAGAGTGCAAACCATGCTGGACGCAGGGTCACTTTCCCAGCAGGAAAGGGCTGTATAAGTTGAATTAACCATCAGTACAGCAGGGCTTGGGATTCCCAGCTAGCTCAGCTGGTAAAGAATCTGCCTGAAATGCAGGAGACCCTGGTTTGATTCCTGGGTCAGGGAGATCCCCTGGAGAAGGGACAGGCTACCCACTCCAGTGTTCCTGGGCTTCTCTAGGGTGGCTCAGACGGTAAAGAATCTGCCTGCACTGCAGGAGACCTGGGTTCGATCTCTGGGTTGAGAAGATCCCCTGGAGGAGGGCATGGGATCCCACTCCAGAGTTGTTGCCTGGAGAAGCCCATGGGCAGAGGAGCCTGGCGAGCTACAGTCTGTGGGGTCGCAGAGAGTGGCGCGACTAAAGCGACTGAGCGTGCATGCGCACGTAGGAGGGCTTACATGGAGACAGGAGGGGGGACCTGGGAGACTTATTTTGTCAGCTCAACTCTTTCCTTCTTTGTCTCATTATATATTCCAAAAAGAGATTTAAAATTACTATTAGTGCTCTAAAGAGATTGTCTCAGTAAAATTCTGCCTGTGAGCTAAAGTGGATAAAATAAACAGGCCTGTCAGAGTGCAGTGGTGATTTAGCATGAAAATATCATCAGAAAGCAAGGAGTTGCTGGGGCTTCCTGGTGGCTCACTGGCTAAGAGTCTGCTTGTCAATGCAGGAGACATGAGTGGGATCCCACGTCCCGCAGGATCCTACGTGCCGCAGAGTAGCTAAGCCCGTGTGTTACAACTACCGAGCCTGCGCTCTCTAGGGCCTTCAGGCTGCACCTTCTGAGCCCACACGCCCAGAGCCTGTGCTCTGCAATAAGAGAACCCACTACCGTGAGAAGGCTGAGCACCTCGGTGACGAGCAGCCGGTGATTGCCCTTAAGCACTAATGAAGACCCAGCACAGCCTAAAACAAAAACAAAAACCCGGAGTCACAGTGTGAAATGTGGAAAACCTAGAATGAATAATTACCCCTAGAAAGCAAAAGGGGTATCCAACTGCAGATGATAATAAATTTAGTTTTATTGTACTTTAGAAAACCATTTTTTAAAGGACTTTTCCAGGTGGTTCAGTGGCTAAGACTTCGAGCTCCCAATGGAGGGAACCTGGGTTCGATCCCTGGTCTGGGAGCAAGATCTCACATGCTGCAACCAAGAGCTGATGCAGCCAAATAAATAAACACTAAATAAAAACGGGAAAATCGTTAAAGCTAAATCCTTCCTAAAGGCGTTGGACAAGGCGGGGCTCCGACATCACAGCTCCCGGTGGGGGGATCCCAGGGGGGATGCTGACAGTGGGGTGGGGTGGGGGGTTTGATGGCGGAACAGGAGGGATATTCGTGGCGGGGGTTGGGGGGGGTGACACGGGGTGCGTGGGAATCTCTATATCTTCCTCTCAGTTTTGCTTTGAACCTAACACTGCTCTTAAACATTTTTTTAAAAGTAAAAGTGATGTTAGGTTGAACTCCCAAAGAAATTGTTGATATTTTTCAATTTCTGATCTATAAAAGCAGTAGATTGCTGTATATATGTTTGCCAATTAAAATAGAGTTTGGTCTTTAAAAAGTACACAAACATCTGGAAGGCATGTCCTTTTGTTAGAATGGAAAACAAGACGAACTAGTGGGAACGAGGAGCGAGTTAACAGCAGTTGTGGATCACGGGGGGTTCTGTGAGCACTCTGCCCATCTGTGTTCTGCGCGCATGCTTGGTCACTTCAGGTGTGTCTGACTCTTTGCCACCCTGTGGACTGTAGCCTGCCGGGCTCCTCCGTCCATGGGGATTGTGAGCACTTGTGTTCTAGCAGCAATTGAAGTGAGTGACCGTCCAGGAAAGCGAACCTCTGGGTGGAATGTCTATAAGGGTCTCTGACTGTCCACCTGGGCTGGATGCAGTAAGGCCATCCTCCCCAGGAGGACTGAGACACCAGCAGGCCACACAAACGGCAAGGACAATGTTCTGTGGCCCGAAGACGGACTGACCTGAGGCAGGAGCAGGAAGCTAGGAGATTTCTGCAGACCGCTGCACTCAGCCCCCTCCTCATCCCCGCACCCACTGCCAGCCCAGGACACACATGTTCAGCCTACAGCACCCACAGAGGCCTGAACAGTGGGGAAGCAATGCCATGGTCATGATTTAGAGGACTCGGTATCTTTAAGATGTCAGTTCAGTTCAGTTCAGTCGCTCAGTCATCTCCAACTCTCTGCGACCCCATGGACTGCAGCAAGCAAGGCTTCCCTGTCCATCACCAACTCCCAGAGCTTTCTCAAACTCATGTCCATTGAGTCGGTGATGCCATCCAACCATCTCATCCTCCGTCGTCTCCTTCTCCACCTGCCCTCAATCTTTCCCAGCATCAGGGTCTTTTCCAATGAGTCAGCTCTTCACATCAGATGGCCAAAGTATTGGAGCTTCAGCTTCAGCATCAGTCCTTCCAATGAATATTCAGGACTGATTTCCTTTTGGATTAACTGGTTTGGTCTCCTTGCTGCCTGAGGGACTCTCAAGAGTCTTCTCCAGCACCACAGTTCAAAAGCATCAATTCTTCAGTGCTTAGCTTTCTTTATAGTCCAACTCTCACATCCATAAGTGACTATTGGAAAAACCATAGCTTTGACTAGATGGACCTTTGTTGGCAAAGTGATGTCTCTGCTTTCTAATATGCTGTCTAGGTTGGTCATAGCTTTTCTTCCAAGAAGTAAGCGTCTTTTAATTTCATGGCTGCAATCACCATCTGCAGTGATTTTGGAGCCCAGAAAAATAAAGTCAGCCACTGTTTCCACTGTTTCCCCATCTATTTGCCATGAAGTGATGGGACCAGATGCCATGATCTTAGTTTTCTGAATGTTGAGCTTTAAGTCAGCTTTTTCACTTTCCTCTTTCACTTTCATCAAGAGGCTCTCTAGTTCCTCTTCACTTTCTGCCATAAGGGTGGTGTCATCTGCATATCTGAGGTTATTGATATTTCTCCCGGCAATCTTGATTCCACCTTATGCTTCATCCAGCCTGGCATTTCTCATGATGTACTCTGCATATAAGTTAAATAAGCAGGGTGACAATATACAGCCTTGATGTACTCCTTTTCCAATTTGGACCAGTCTGTTGTTCCATGTCCAGTTCTAACTGTTGCTTCTTGACCTTCATACAGGTTTCTCAGGAGGCAGGTAAGGTGGTCTGGTATTCCTGTATCTTTAAGAATTTTCCACAGTTTGTTGTGATCCACACAGTCAAAGGCTTTGGTGTAGTCTATAAAGCAGAAGTAGATGTTTTCCTGGAACTCTCTTACTTTTTCTATGATCCAATGGATGTTGGCAATTTGATCTCTGGTTCCCCTACCTTTTCTAAATCCAACTTGAACATCTGAAAATTCTCGGTTCATGTACTGTCGAAGCCTGGCTTGGAGAATTTTGAGTATTATTTTGCCAGTGTGTAGATGAGTACAATTGTGCTTTAGTTTGAACATTCTTTGGCATTGCCTTTCTTTGAGATTAGAATGAAAACTGAAAAAAAAAAAAAATGAAAACTGACCTTTTCCAATCCTGTGGCCACTGCTGAGTGTTCTAAATTTGCTGGCATATTGAGTGCAGCACTTTCAAAGCATCATCTTTTAGGATTTGAAATAGCTCAGCTGGACTTCCATCACCTTCACTAGCTTTGTTCACAGTGATGATTCCTAAGGCCCACTTGACTTCGCATTCCAGGATGTCTGGCTCTAGGTGAGTGAACACACCATCGTGGTTATCTGGGTCATGAAGATCTTTTTTTGTATAAGATATCAGTTGTCCCTGAGACTCACGTATAAATTCAACGCCTGTTAATCAAACCCCCAACAGGACTATTTTTTTTTTAAAGAAATTGGCAAACTTATTCTAAAATTTAAATGAAACAGAAAGCGTCTAAAATAGCGAAGACAACCTCCCTAAAGAGTAACTGCCGTGATCGTTTCCATGCCGGCTGTAGGGGGTCTCTGCTGCTCGGGCTCGTCTCCAGTCATGCTGAGCGAGGGCTATGCTCTGGTTTGGTGCACGGGCTTCTCGTTGCGGTGGCGTCTCTTGTTGAGAAGCTCGGGATCTGGGGCACTCGGGCTTCAGGAGTCCTGGCTTCCAGGCTCCAGAGCACCGGCTCAGTAGTTGCGGGGCAGAAACTTAGTTGCTCCACAACATGTGCAGTCTTCCCGGGTCAGGGATCAACCCCAGGTCCCCTGCATTGGATCAACCCCAGGTCCCCTGCATTGGCAGGGAATTCTTTACCCCTGAGCCACCAGGAAAGCCCTAAAGTAGCCAAGACCATCTTGATGAAAAAAGGGAAGTTGGAGGGCCTGCACTCTGTGATTTCAGGACTTATTGATTACAAAGCTGCAGAAATCAGGACAGCGTGGTTTGCTGTAGGGATAGACCAAGTGGTCAGTGGAACTCAATAAAGAATCCAGGAATAGGCCAGCACAAAAGCAATCAATTGACTTTACATGAAGCTGTCAATGCAATTCCATGGGGAAAGGGAAACATTTTAAATGCACAGGGCGGAACACCCTCCCCCCACCCCCCGCCCCGTGTCTGCTGTGTCACAGGTTGCAAATTAATTCAAGGTGGAACAGAAGCCTTGATGTGAAAACTAAAGTTATCCAGCTTCCAGAGTTAGGATATTTAATCTCTCAGATAGTCAAATGTTTCTAAATAAGAAACAAAAACCCAGAGGAAATGGCGTTTGATCTGGGCTTATAAATGGGATTAATAAAATGGACTATAACAAAAAAAAAAAAAAAAGAAACAAAAATCATGCTCCATAAAAGAAAAAAAATAGATACATTAAACTTCATTAATTAACATTATCTGCTGGGTGAAAGGCAATTTCAGTAAATAGTAAAGCCGAGCAGATTGGGAGGAAAATATCACAAAACATGTTTCTGGGAAAAGGCTTGTGTCCAGAATATAAGAAGAACTTCAAAGAACTTGGGCAAGTCAATGATGAAAACATTTTAAACAGAGCATTTTTAAACAGAAGTAAACCATTTAAACAGCCAATTTACGTATGTGTATGAGTCCTGGAGGAGGGCGTGGCAACCCACTCCAGTCTTCTTGCCTGGAGAATCTCATGGACAGAGGAGCCTGGAGGGCTACAGTCCACAGGGTTACACAGTCAGACATGATGGAAGTGAGTTAGCAAGCTCGCACGCTACGTTTGCTTATGGATAGACAATCATCATATGGAAAGATGCTCAATGTCATGAGTCAGGTGAGAAGTAAATTTAAACCACATGCATTAAAACAACTAAAACTGAAAAGGCACATATTGGGAACTGGAACTGTCTGCTGCTGGTGGCATTAGATGTTGGGACAGTCACTTTGAAAAGCAGTTTAGCAGTTTCTGATAAAGTTAACCCTCCTCTCCCAACATCTCACATGTACAGATGTGAGAACTGGACAATAAAGTAAGCTGAGCACTGAAGAATTGATGTTTTATAACTGTGGTGCTGGAGAAGCCTCTTGAGAGTCCCTTGGACTGCAAGGAGATGCAAGCAGTCCATCCTAAAGGAGATCAGGCCTGGGTGTTCATTGGAAGGACTGATGTTGAAGCTGAAGCTCCAATACTTTGGCCACCTGCTACGAAGAGCCGACTCATTTGAAAAGACCCTTATGCTGGGAAAGATTGAAGGCAGGAGGACAAGGGGATGACGGAGGATGAGATGGTTGGATGGCATCACCGACTCAGTGGACATGAGTTTGAACAAACTCTGGGAGATGGTGAGGGACAGGGAGGCCAGGTGTGCTATATTTCATGGGGTCGTAAAGAGTCAGGCATGACTGAATGACTGAACAACGAACAACCCAACACCCCAGCCGTGACCCAGCAAATCCATCCCCGACACGCTCCCAGAGGTCTGAGCGCTGGGGCACAGCAGTGCTCGGCGGGGACGTCCAACTGGAAAGAGCCCAAACACCCGCCTCACCAGGACGGATGGACGAGCCATGTGCTGGCAACATGAGGGGGTGACCTGCTGACTGATGGACTGTGTGGACCTCGCCTGCTCGCTTGATGGTAGAAGCCAGGTCAGAACGTCCCTGTGTCGTGCGGGTCCATCTGAGGGACAGACTGGGTGGAAGGCAGGGCGCTGCTCATTTCCAGAAGCTTCTGCTCTTCTATGCTTCCTGTAGTTCCTTTTATTTCTTAGCGGTTTCCCTGTTGTAATTTCTTACTTTCCATATTTCTGTCATTTTGGTTTTTTCTTTAAAAAGAGTGTGGTCAGCTAGTAGAATTATCTATTTTATTTTTTGAACAACCATATTCTGCATTTATATATTGCTTCTACTGTTGTAAAAATTTTTAACTTTTAAATTTTTTCTTTGTTATTTCTTCTTTCTGCTGCTTCCTCTTACTGTTATCTTGTCTAAAAAATACAGTTCATAGATTATTCTTTCTTTCTTTTGTAATTAATACAACTTTTTCATTGAATGAAAGAGTCTTTAGTGCTTCACTCTTTCTCCTCCCCACTTCCCTCTCCCCACTGGTAACCACTGGTTTGTTCTCTTTTTCTGTGAGTCTGTTTCTCATATATATTTGCTTGTTTTCTTCTTTAGACTCCACACATAAGCGATATCATACAGTATTTGTCTTTCTCTTAGCAAATTTCACTTAGCAAATTGTTGCAAATGGCAGAAATTTCATTCTTTTTTATGGCTAATATTCCATTGTGGGCTTCCCAGGTGGTGCTGGTGGTGAAGGCCCCGCCTGCCAAATGCAGGAGATGTATGAGATATGGGTTCGATCCTTGAGTCGGGAAGATCCCCTGGTGGAGGGCATGGCAACCCACTCTGGTATTCTTGCCTGGAGAATCCCATGGACAGAGGAGCCGGGCAGGCTACAGTCCATGGGGTCACAAAGAGCCGGACATGACTGAGCAAGTTAGCACGCACATCACATGCCAATGTTCTATTGTATATATAACCCGAATCTTTTTTATCGATTCATCTGTCGATGGACACTTACTTTTCTTCCATGTGTTGGCTACTGTAAATAGTGCTGTTGTGAACATTGGGGTGCATGTATCTTTTTTAAAAATGCATCTCACGCTTCTTACTGAACCTATCATGCTTCATGTAAATGCAGAGAGCTTCAATTTTTGTTTTACTTAAAAAGTATTTATTTATTTATTTGGCTCTGCCAGGTCTCAGTTGCGTTATTCAGGATCTTTAGTTGCAGCATTTGGGATCTCGTTCCCCGACCAGGGACCAAACGGTGGCCCCCTGCATTGGGAGCAAGGAGTCTTAGCCTCTACACCACCAGGGAAGTCCTGGGGTGCATGCATGTTTTTGAATTAATGTTTTTGTTTTTCTCAGATAGATACCCAGGAGTGGAATTGCTGGATCATATGTCAAACTATGTGTACTTTTAGTTTTTAAGGCCAAATTCTTTCACACAGCGACTGCAGCAGTTTACATTCCCAGCAAAAGCCCACAGAGATTCCTTTTTCTCCATGTCCTCCTAAGTGTCTGTTATTGTGCTCTTTTTCCAACAGCCGTTCTGACAGGTGTGAGGTGATATCTCACTGTGGTTTAATTTTAATGCAACTTTTTAAAGCTGTGAATTCACTGTGCTCATTTTTTTTTAAAACTGTTCTCTAGAAATTCCATGTTCTGCTCCTAGCTCCTCCTTGGCTCCAGAGACAGGCTTTGCTGTTTCAGGGGTAAATGCACTTTTTTTCTCCTAGTTTGGGTGCAGCATGATCAAGAAAGCCGAGGGTCCTGGTCTCCTTAGCAACCTGCTGGAGTGCGTGGCCATCTTCCCGCCTCTGTTATAAGCGCCGGGATTATCTGCGGGGCTTGGCTGGTTAGAGTTAGGGACAGGGTGCTGCTGTTCCCCTGCTGTGACCCCAAGGAAGAAGAAAACTCTGTCCATGGTGACCTTGCACCCAGAACACCTGCTTTCCACCCTGGGTGCTGTTTTCTCCCTCCCAACACCCGCTTCCCAAATTAAACCCAGGGCCTGTCTCCAGGCAGATCTCCCAAGACACAGCTTGCATCCTTTCAGGGAGGCTTCACACTGGGGAGCAGGAGCTGCGCACACAACACACACACACACACACACACACACACACGCATGCACACAGCTGCCTGATTTCTTTAGCTGGAGCTGCTTGGACGCCTGGACAGCAGCGCCCATCTGCTTGCGGCTGCGAGTGATGTCGGCCACACTAGTGAGGTCTCAACTCTGTCCTGAGTCCTAGGCTTCTTACTTTCAGGCTCATAGCATCTTCAGACGGAAGGCTCTTGAGCACCCACCTCAGGACCCGGGGGCCCCCTTGGCCCGGCAGCGCCCTGGCCTGCAGCCTCACGACCCTGGAAGCTGCTCCCCTGGAGAGTTTATCAAAATAACAATTATGTGGTTTGGCTGGATTCAGTCTCTACAGTTGTCATAGAAACTAACTATAGGTTGTATTACTAAATAATTTCAGGGGGAAACCAAGTGATGTTATTTTCTTACCAGTAAGCAGCCAACTATGTGTAAAATCCATCATTCTGTGGGGGGCACATGTTTAATTGAAGAGTCAGTTTTTGAAACAGAATTAACAGGTGTTGGCTGCCCCCGATGAGATCGAAATGCAGCTCAAAATCATCAGAGGTTAGTTCCAGTTGGACCGGGCAGTGTTCCTGAGCACTGGTGGGTGGTTGACACTCTGCTGTTCTCTGGGCTGCCAAGATGAAAGAAAGCCGTTGGGTCCAGACAGGGTGGCCCCCACCCTGTGACAGACAGCCCGCACCCTCATCTGCAAAGCCCATGGCCCAGGGTCGAGTTCCCAGTGACCCTGAGCCGCCAGCTTCTCTTCTCTGGGTCCCCTGACCTGCCAAGAAGGGGGTCTCAGAACCCTCACGTGACCCACCCCTGCCTTGGCACAGCTCATGAGTGTGGACTTTGGCTATCAAGATTCTGGAAGCTTGCTGGAGAGGACCCAGCAGCTGGTGGGCACTGAGGAATAACAAAGTCGGCTTTGGCTTTTGCTCCTTGAATCCCTGATAGTTCTTGGGTGACAAGAGTCTTCTCTTATTCACAACCAGCCCCTCCCAGCACAGCTGAGTCTATGCCAGTGAGGTGACTCTGCTGGGGCCCCAAATAGCGTCAGGACAGGGCTGGTTACCAGATGGGCAAAGTGACCAGGGGTGAGAACCCCCAGCCCCCACCCTCGGACCTGGGGGAAGAGGATGGGACTGGAGACAGGGTCAGAGCTCTCGAATGGTGAGACTAGAGAATGGTGGGGTGGTGAACAGGGGGCGAGGCTGCAAGGCTCATGGCCCACCCTTATGCCCACCCCCGCCGGCATCAACATCTCTGTTACATGGGCACCTCACAGTCCACTCAAGCAAAAGGGGTAAGAGCATCCCTCATATCCAGCGGGTCGCAGGACAGACGGTAACTGAAGGTGTTTAAAT
Organism: Cervus canadensis; assembly: GCF_019320065.1. NCBI lineage: Eukaryota > Metazoa > Chordata > Mammalia > Artiodactyla > Cervidae > Cervus > Cervus canadensis. The sequence continues at coordinate 52,358,620 of NC_057411.1, read as the reverse complement.
GAGGCATCAACTTGTTTCCTTCAAAGAATGGGGTTGTGCAGTCCCTGGGCCCTCAGAATCGAAGGGGTGACCATTTCCACAGGGCTGACTGGCCAGAGCACTGGCCACAAAGCCTGGCCTGTCATGCAATATGGCTCCAGAAGCTTGGGTCGGGGCATGATTCATCTTTACGGCACGGGGCACAAAGTAAGTAACTTTTTTAATACTAACAAAGGTTATTAAAAAAGGGCCAAGTAATTGAAATGCAGTTTTAGCTTCAAATACAAGAATTCTGAGAATGAATTCCCCCAGACAGACTGTGGGGGTATTTACACAATGTCTATGACGTGCAAACCTCTGGGCGTTCATGTTCCCAGAGTCTTATACTGACATCCCACCTGCTGTATTTGGAGGTACTTCGAGGCAGAGCCCTCAGAGATGGGATGTCCTAAGAAGAGGGGGTGAGCTGGCACTTCCCCGGTGATCTAGTGGTTAAGACTTCAAAGGAGGCCTGGGTTTCATCCCTGGTGGGGGAACTAAGATCCTACAAAGTGAAGTGAGTGAAATTCGCTCAGTTGTGCCTGACTATACAGTCCATGGAGTTCTCCAGGCCAGAATACTGGAGTGGGTAGCCTTTCCCACAGTTCAGTTCAGTTCAGTAGCTCAGTCGTGTCCAACTCTTTGCGACCCCATGAATCACAGCACGCCAGGCCTCCCTGTCCATCACCAACTCCCGGAGTTTACTCAAACTTGCCCATCGAGTTGGTGATGCCATCCAGCTATCTCATCCTCTGTTGTCCCCTTCTCCTCCTGCCCCCAATCCCTCCCAGCATCAGGGTCTTTTCCATTGAGTCAACTCTTCACATGAGGTGGCCAAAGTATTGGAGTTTCAGCTTCAGCATCAGTCCTTCCAGTGAACACCCATGACTGATCTCCTTTAGGATGGACTGGTTTGATCTCCTTGCAGTCCAAGGGACTCTCAAGAGTCTTCTCCAGTACCACCGTTCAAAAGCATCAAAAGCATCAATTTTTCGGGGCTCAGCTTTCCTCACAGTCCAACACTCACATCCATACATGACCACTGGAAAAACCATAGCCTTGACCAGACGGACCTTTGTTGGCAAAGTAATGTCTCTGCTTTTTAATATGCTGTTTAGTTGGTCATAACTTTCCTTCCAAGGAGTGTCTTTTAATTTCATGGCTGCAGTCACCATCCGCAGTGATTTTGGAGCCCAAAAAAATAAAGTCTGACACTGTTTCCACTGTCTCCTCATTTATTTCCCATGAAGTGATGGGACCAGATGCCATGATCTTAGTTTTCTGAATGTTGAGCTTTAAGCCAACTTTTTCACTCTCCTCTTTCATTTTCATCAAGAGGCTTTTTAGTTTCTCTTCACTTTCTGCCATAAGGGTGGTGTCATCTGCATATCTGAGGTTATTGATATTTCTCCTGGCAATCTTGGTTCCAGCTTGTGCTTCTTCCAGCTCAGCGTTTCTCATGATGTACTCTGCATATAAGTTAAACAAGCAGGGTGACAATATACAGCCTTGACGTATTCCTTTTCCTATTTGGAACCAGTCTGTTGTTCCATGTCCAGTTCTAACTGTTGCTTCCTGACCTGCATACAGGTTTCTCAAGAGACAGGTCAGGTGGTCTGGTATTCCCATCTCTTTCAGAATTTTCCACAGTTTAACTTTTCAAGCCACTGGCAAACCGCTAGGTGGGAAGACCCTGATTCTTGATCAGTGATGCTTTCAAGGAAAGATCTTGATCAAAAGGAGAAATTGTGGAATTCATTAAGGAGTAGTCAGCTAACCTTTGGAGTTAAGGCAGGCCTGTAGGAGGCGCTCTCACACCCACCTCGTATGTCAATTTCCCTAACTGGACGAGACTTCTACTTACACTTCCCTCCGCCCCTGCCCCAGCAGCCCAGCCAATCAGAGACGGCAGCAACTCAGCTAATCGGTAGAGTCCATGCTTTGCCCCTCCAGTGGACTCTGGCTATCAGAGCCCTGCCCAGATTTTTTTTTCCTATAAAAACAAGTTCCCAGTGCTTGTTCTGTGGATTTGACTGTGGTCGGTCCTTGTCTGCGTGTTCTGATTTATACTTCCTCCACTGTTTTTATTATAGCTAATCTGGTGGTTGAAGTGGTATCTCTTTGTGGCTAATGGTATTGAGGATCTTTTCATTTGTTCTTTAGCTGTCCATGTACCTTCTTTGGTGAAATGTGTTGCCCACGTAAAAAATTAAAGTTATTGTTAACTTACAGATCCTTTTATTCTGCACTTCCCTGGTGGCTCAGTTGGTAAAGAATCCGCCTGCAATGCGGGAGACCTGGGTTCGATCCCTGGGTTGGGAAGATCCCCTGGAGAAGGGAAAGGCTACCCACTCCATTATTCTGGCCTAGAGAATTCCATGGACTGTGTAGTCCACGGTGTCGCAAAGAGTCAGACACGACTGAGCGACTTTCACTTACTCACTTATTCCTCGTTTTCTGATGAAAACAACTGGCTGTCATATTATTACAGCTGACAGAGGCTTCGTTAGCCTTGAGCTGCGCAGACTCTGATTGCCCTGATGCATTTACTCAGGTTGACACGGTCAGATTCCAGGAACTCGGTTTATCCAGGACAGGAAGCTTCTCATCCTCTTGGGGTTCTGTTATCACCAGGATTTTGCTAGAAGCTAGAATGGTGCAGGGCATGGGGGGGGGGGGGGCGGGGGCGGGTAGTGAGGCTGGTGGAGATGGGTGTAGAGGGTCCAGGCGGCTCCCCTTGCAACAGTGGATTTCTTGAGTCGCCTCAGGTGTGTATGTGTTTTTAACGCTGTTTCTTTTTAAAAATAATTTCAAAAAAGAGTGTGAAATTTGGCTTAATTTTAAAGTCTTCTAACTAGTGAAACCTAATTTAGTTTCTATTTTTGAAAGGACTAAAAGGGGATAAGTATATGGAGTGGTTTGAAAGGCAACTCGAGTCGATGTGGAAGCCAGGGAAGCCGGAGGCTCTGCCCGCACCGGGCCTTTGTACACTGTGGCGGCCTCTTTCCTTACCCAGTTCAGAACCGCCACCTCCCGTCCGCAACGGGGGTGCCTGGGCCCCGCTTCAGGCTGCAGCCGCACCTCTGCTCACCTCTGCGGAGAGCAGCCCACGGACAGGCGCTGGTGGCATGCAGACGTCCTGGCACAGCGGGCTCACTAGCGGAGGCCGGCCCGCGAGAGCCCAGTGACCGCCACGGCCGCGCTGCTCGCGGGAGCCCGCCGCCAGCGCCGGGACAGGAGCCGCCGGAAACCCGGAGCTTCCCGCACGGATCGGCAGGCCCACCCCGCCTCAGGTTCAAGGAGGGACCCCGCCCAGCCGGGCTTCCCGCTGATTGGCTGAACGGGAGAAAGGCGGGCGGTGATTGGGCGGGCCGGACGCCTCTCGCCTCGCGCCCGGTGGCCGCGCCTTCTTCCTCAGCCGCAGAACGGGGAGCGGAGGCGATTGGTGCGGAAGCCGGCCTGCCCCGCCCCTCGACGTCACTACCCGGCGTGCCGCGCGCCGCACTTCCCCTCCGCCCGCTAATGTTTTGGCCAATCCAAGATGGCGGTGCAGGAGTCCGCCGCTCAGCTCTCCATGACCCTGAAGGTGCAGGAGTACCCAACACTCAAGGTGGGATCTGCGACCGCGGTGCGCCCGCGCCTGTCAGGGGCCGCGGGCTGGGCGGCGACCGGGCGCGGGGCGGGGGGGGAGGGGCGGGGCCGAGGCCGGGGCGCGGCCTGGGGCGCCGGGCGGGGGCCGAGGGCTTGGGGGCCGGGCTTCCTCTGGGCCCGGGAGCGGGGGCCCGGGCTCCCCGGGGTCTGGGGCCTGGGTGCGGTGCTGTCTGGGGCCCGGGCTCCCCGGGGGCCTGGGGGCTGGAGGTCGTGCCCTCCGGGGGCCGGGGACCTGCTGGCCGGGCGGGTGCGGCGTGTGGCCGTCTGTGCCCACGCCTGCCCCCGTGACAGGGCAGGGAGCGCGTCTCCTTTGCGCCCCACTTCGCCCGCTGGAACCCGATGGTGGCCCCTTCGTCCTAAAAAGAACGCGAACCGCATCAGGGACCGTTCTGGCCGTAGGCAGGCTGGTTGCTTTGGAGGCGGGGGTCTCAGGAGTGTGGGGTCGGGGGCACCCAGCTAGAGAGAGACCATAATCGGCGGTTGTGTCCAGCTTTCGTCCCGGAAGCTTCTGTCAGACGGTGTTGACGGATGGCTTCCAGCCTCTCATTAGGGACCTGTGAGGAGAGGCCTCACGACCCAATGGGAGCCCATTTGCGGGGCGTCACCAAACCTGAAAAACAGCCCTTACCGCTCGGTCGCCAGTTGCGTGACCTTGGATGGTCACTTAGGCAAGTCGACTTAGACTGCAGTGGAATCGCTGTTACTGGGAGAGGGACCCCTACTAGTTCTTAACTAGTTAGAGGATTCAGTGGTAATTGGCTACAATGAAATACCTGGGAGTAAATTCCTTCAACGATCAAGGTTATAACATTCCCAGGAGAGCTGCAGCTGAGCCTGTGTGAGTGTGAGTTCCTTTCCCTGGGGGTCAGGTATTGTCTCTGCTCCTGGAGGGCCCAGCTTCCCTATCCACCAAAATGGTGACAGGTGGTGGATCGATGTGGCAAGATTGCTGTGAGCTCTGTTCACTTCCTGGGAGACCTCGGGAGGGTCCTCAACCCCTCGAGATTGTTTACTCCACTCAGGGTGAAGTGCGGACTCCGGCTGTGGGAGGTAGCTGCCACAGTCCTTACTCCTTGAGCCCTGACGGGAAGGGAGGGAGGGAAGCCCTGCACCGCTGGCCTGAACCAGACGCCTGTTTGCTGGACCCCACTTGTAGGGGGTGGTGTTTTTACATGCAACTTGGGCAAGACCCTGCAACTCAGAGGCCAGGGTTCTCTGCTGCCCCAGGCACACAACTAAATGTTCTCCCCACCCAAAGAAAAAAAAGAAGTATGAGTAGGGAACCGCTAACTGCTGACCTTTTATCTCACTCAAACCCCATCAGGCCTGCTGTTCAACTGACAGATGAGAAAGTTGAGAGATGAGAACATGGGAAACACCAGACAGGAAGGCTGTCTCCTCGGAGTCCTTCTCTCTCGTTTCATAATCATGAACGCAGTTTGAGTTCCAGACTTATTAAATAGACTTTGACTAAAGTAGTCATGCAGGCTTCCTAGGTGGTTCAGTGGTAAAGAATCCACCCACCAATGCAGGCGACACAGGAGACATGGGTTCGATCCCTGGGTCAGGAGGGTCCCCTGGAGGAGGGAATGGCAGCCCGCTCAAGTGCTCTTGCCCGGAGAATCCCATGGACAGAGGAGCCTGGCGGGCTGCAGCCTGTGGGGGTGCAGAGTCGGGCATGACTGAGCGCACAGGCACAGAATAGGCATGGCGACCGTCTTAGAGGCAGAGAAATGATCTAGTGTTGTTTCAGGTGAGCTTGCCAGATAGAAATCTTTCCCTTCTTTATTGGAATGGTTTTGGAAAGTGTAATTTTCACAAGGTACTCTCTCCATCTTTCCCTTACAGATTGTTTAGATCCCACAGAATTATAGCTCTCCTCTTGACACATGTGTCACTGCTGGTAAACCTTTCTCACGACTAGTTCCCGGTGGGTGATGAGGAAGTTTCACTGGGAACAAGGGCTGCTCAGGTGGGAAGTAGAATTAAACAGAGCCCAGGAAAGCGGTTGGCTCGGGAGTTCTGCTAGTCTTGTCCTGAGCAGGGCAGAGGTGCCGTGGGGTGGGGGCTGAGGCCGGTGCTGGCAGGCCGCGCTTCTCCAGCGTGAAGGCAGGTCCTACCGCAGGCAGTGGGCACGAGCATGCCGTGGGCAAGCATCCTTCAGATAGGAGGGCGGTGGGTGCAGCCTGGCTTGAAGCTGATGGCACCCTCTGGCCCGCCCTCCTCCCCCAGCCCCAGGCCTGGGGGCGTTGGGATGCGTCTCTGCAGCGGGGGCTGTGGGAGGCCCGGCAGCAGCCCTGGGCTCCTCCCCGTCGAGCGAGAGCTGCTGGCCTGGATGCCCTCGCTGTGGCGAGGGTGTTCTTCCCGCAGCGGGCGCGGGGGACGTGCTGGGCCCTGGCTGGCAAATTTCCCTGCGGTGCTGTCGGGTGTGGGGTTGTGGGTCGTGCCCCCCAGGCCTCAGGGAAGGAGAAGCGGAAACCTGTGAACTGGAAACACTGTTTTGTCTTTGGAAGTGTTTTCTGATTATGAAAGCAATTTGTGTTTGTTCTCCAAGTTATTTTGCTGACCATCCCATTCGGTTTTTGGGGTTTTTACTTCTGTTTATTTCCCTTCAGATAGCTGAAGGAAAATCATTTTATAGAGGCCTGTCTGTCACCCCACGGATCAGCGGGTCTGCTCAGCCAGGATCGGGGACGTGGCATTGGTGGTGGGAGACCACCCCTGGGCACATGGAGCCTCGTCTGGGCGCCCAGGCCAGCGGTCCCTGCGTCAGCACCCCCTCCCAGCACCCCCCTGCACCTCACTCCTCCCGTGGGTCTCCCCTGGGCACATGGAGCCTCGTCTGGGCGCCCAGGCCAGCGGGCCCTGCATCAGCACCCCCTCCCAGCACCCCCCTGCACCTCACTCCTCCCGTGGGTCTCCCCTGGGCACATGGAGCCTCGTCTGGGCACCCAGGCCAGCGGTCCCTGCGTCAGCACCCCCCTGCACCTCACTCCCACCGTGGGTCTCCCCTGGGCCCACCCCTGGGCACATGGAGCCTCGTCTGGGCGCCCAGGCCAGCGGGCCCTGCGTCAGCACCCCCTCCCAGCACCCCCCGCTCGGCACGTTGCTCCTAACTCTTATCTGGGGACGGGTTCGCCTGTGTCTTTTAATTCTGCATACAAGTATTTAAATTTTCTACTTTTAGTGTGGTGACAGTTTTGTTGACCAGGTACTTACCTGCAATTTCAAATCCTGGGTTTGTACTTTTCGTGCCAAGTATATGCCTAAAGTTACAACTTTCAGGTCAGTTTTCCAAACTTGGTCTCAGCTGCACTTGGAGGATCTGCATGGTCTCAGGTTTGAGAGGCGCTGGTAGCATGAAGCATGTGGACTTTAGAGACGGGTGTATGGTGGCCGTGGGCTGGGTCCTTACCTCTTTTTTCTTTGTGTGCGTGCTGAGTCGCTTCAGTCTTGTCCAACTCTGTGTGATCCTATGGACTTGGACTGTAGCCCTCCAGGCTCCTCTGTCTGTGGGATTCTCCAGGCAAGGATACTGGAGTGGGTTGCATCTTCTCCAGGGGATCTTCCTGACCCAGGGATTGAACGCGCATCTCTTACATCTCCGGCATTGGCAGGCGGGTTCTTTACCACTAGCACCAGCCAGGAAGCTTTTTACTTTAGGTTCTGTGATCACAGAGTGACCGTCTCTCCCACAGACATTGCAGCACGGTTGCCCTCCTGTTCTCAGGTCCAACCTCGTCACACCTGCAGAGTGCTGTCTGCTCTCACCCCCGAGAGCGCCCCCGGCCCGGCCCTGGCCTCCCAGAACCCACAGACCAAGCGCTCGGCTGGAAGGCCCGCTCTGAAGCCCCATGCCCACCCTGCACGGTCTCCCGGCCCGACACGCCCGCGTTGCTCGCTGGCGCTGGGATGTGTGACTTGATGGAGGAGACCCGATGGCGTGTCCTGCCCCCGGCCCCCGCAGAGATGCGGCTGGGCGGAGGACGCTCGCACGCTCTGCAGGCTGGCTGTGCTTGAAGTGTCGTTGTATTTTGAGCAGATTCAAGTCTGGGAAAGAGCTTTCTGGGCTCCAGTTCCCTGTGTGGCTGTCGGAGCTGGCGCCGACCCCAGCCTCAGGCAGTGCTGGCCAGGGGCCCGCCGCCACCACGCGCCGCAGGCCCCAGGCTTTAGGCGGGTCTGTCATGACTGTGACCACGGAGCTCATCACCTCTGTGCTCTAGTGAGGCTCAGAACACACCTGGGGCACATTCAGGGACACACCCGGGAGGCGAATCCCCACAGGTGCCTCCGTCTCAGTGCACGGTTTGGGTGGCCATGTGGAGGGCCGGGTGAGGCCCCGTTGGGACGTCCCCGTCGCACACTGGGTGGAGGCGGCCTCGAGTGGGGACCTGGGGTTCAGGGAGGTCCTGCGAGGGGGTGGGCCCTCGGGGCAGGCTGGCGGTTTAGGGGCGGCTGGGGAGGTGGGTTTGGGGAGGGGCCGCATGGGCTGAGTTGAAATCTTGGCAGGCCTGACCCTGAAGGTTTGTGGTCCAGCTGGAGCAGGCGGCTCCAGGCGTCCCAGAAGCCCTGCAGAGGGCAGGGCCACTGTGTGCCTGGGGGCCGGGAAGAGACGGGGTGGGGAGATGGGCAGAAAGGCCCAGGGCAGATGTCTGACACCGACCTGCACGTGGCTGAGCAGTTTCCCCCGTAATGGTTGGTGTTTCTCAGGGGTACGTTATTCAGAATCTTTTGAAAATGAGAACTATTCACTGTTTTGATCACTTCTAGCTGTTACTTAACAACTAAATGTTGCTGAGTAGTAACTGCTGAGTTACTAAAGAGGTACCTTAGTCTGTTCAGTTAAAGAGATCCTTTAGTAACTCTGACACTGGGATGTGTCAGGCTGAGTGGAGGTGCCCTGGCTGGGCCCGGGGCCTTGTGGACCAGAGACCCAGCCTTCGCCCCCTCCTTTCCTCTCACGGCCGCGGCCCCGGCCCACAAGGGTAAGCTGCCCCTTCTCAGCGGGTCACCGGCCCCGTCCGAGCAGACCTCTCCCGGGCCCCGGCCCCCTCCACACCGGGCCCCTGCCTGTCAGAGCCGGCATCCGGACACCCCAGCAGCGGCTGGGCCTGTGTGCTGCCACCAGGACGTGGCCCCCGTGCCCTGGCCACCGCCACGCCCTGGTGTCTTCTTTCTGTCTTCACTCAGCATCTGGTGCTTTTTCTGTCAGACTCTTCTTGGGACCCTGGTCCTCTTGGAGGGGCCGCGTCTGGAAGGGTGCCTGGCCCCGAGGGAGGGAGGCGCCGGGGCCCGCTGTTCTGAGCAAAGCTCCCCTCTGTCCGAGGGGCCCCTCAGGCACTGGCCTCACTTGTTGTTGAGAGCAGCAGTCTGGGTGTGAGGCCTCGGGGGTCCTGTCTAACCCCTCCCAGCCTGCACCCCTATCCTCTCGGAAGGGTCAGCTGACGGGGGGGGGGAGGGTCTGCTCACAACCCTGGCCCTGGCCCGAAGCTGTGCGCGCTGTGACCGTCTGGGTGACGAGTGGGCAGCATCTCGGGTCACCTCTGAGATGGCCATGGCCCGGCCTCGTCAGCCGCTGGCTCTTCCCCGTTGCTGCCCAGCAGGGCTCTGGCCAGGGGCTCCAGGTGCGCCCTTGACGGTGTCTGCTGCTCACCTCGCCTCCTGTCCCGGGCCCCTCCTCCTCATCCGGCCCCATCTGGCCCCCACAGTGCCACCCGCGTGGTCCTCCTGGGCTCCCGGCCACGCCTCATCCCCACGTCGGGGCCACTCACGGTCTTGATGACCCTGTCTGAGCACCCCTGTGCATGTCCTGACTCCCAGCGGGACCCCTTCCAGCCCCAGAGCAGTGGCCCGGAGCCTGTCAGATGTGCCGTCTGGGTCTGTCCAGCTTCTTAGCAGCTGGGGGTCTGAGCTTGTCCCCGAGCCCGCTGCCTCCCTAGACCCGCTCCCCATCATCCTAGTCCTGGTGGGGAGACTTGGCTGAGTCAGCCCGAGGGCTGCATCGCAGAGCCCTCCTTGAGCCCCATTCTCACACTCGCGCCCTCCTCACTCTGCCTGCAGGACAGACTCGCACTCTGACTGCCCGTTGCCTCCGCTCCCATGGCCGCCCTGGCCTCGCCCCGGCTCCCTGGGCTGTGGAGCGCCCCTCACTGTCCCAGCGCCGACGTGCTCTGCACAGCTGCTGGGCCGCAGTGGCACCGTCCTCCTGACCTGGCAGCTCAGGCCTCACTTGGGCTGAAGTCCAGCATGGCTCAGACGGTGAAGAATCAGTACCGGATACCCAGGGAAGATCCCCTGGAGAAGGGAATGGCAGCCCACTCCAGTATTCTTGCCTGGAGAATCCCATGGACGGAGGAGCCTGGTGGGCTACAGCCCATGGGGTCGCAAAGAGTCAGACACAACCGAGCGACTAACGCTTTCACTTTCCAGGGCTGTTAAGAGTGGCCCCAGGCCGGCGGGTGACTTGACCCCTCTTCCCCTCCTTCCAGCTCCCCCCACCCACCTCCTCCCCTCCCCCACTGCTCCTTCCCACCCCCCCATCTCCCTGCGCCATCACCTCTTCCCCTCTCCCCTCCCCATCTCCCCTCCCCCACTGCCCCCACTTCCTCCCCCCTTCCCCCATGTCCCCTCCCCCACTCCCCTCCCCCACTGCCCCCACTTCCTCCCCCTCTCTCCCCCACTCCCCTCCCCACCGGCTCCCCCACTGCTTTGGACTCTGAGGCACAGTGGCCTCCCTGCTGCTACAGGACGTGCCATCAGTAGGGGCCTGAGAGTCTTTGCTCTTGTTACTTTGTGCAGAATCCTTTCCCCCATGTCCCTGTGACTTCTTGGCTTTGCTGAGATGGACCAGTGGCATGGAAAGACTCCATGCTGGTAAGGAACCAGCTATCATGCTGAGAGGGCCTTGCCCCCCCAGAGAGGGAGCACAGAGGTGCCAGCGATGCCCTTCCCTCCTCCAGCTTTGTCCATCTTGCCCCATGCCCACAGACGTGGACCAGAAGTGTCATTTTCTTAAGAAGCCTGTTCAGAAACAGGGATTTGCAGCCCTTCTGTCCTTCACGAGCCTCTGCAGGGGTGTGCTGCGCCCGGGGAGGCCAGCCCAGGACAGGGAGGGGCGTCTGCTGTGTTGGGGTGCAGCCCAGAATCTCAGAGGACTCCCGCTAGCTTTGTGATAAATGTGTAGAATCCTCTTCTGAGGTTCTTGTGAAAGATAAAAAGGTTCTTGTGAAAGATAAAAGGCCTTGTGCCATTGGCAAGATGCTTCCTTCCTGTGCTTGTGAAAGTGGCTGAAAACATGATGACAGATGAAAATGCACTTCTTTGTCAGCAAATACTGTGAGGAAACCCACAGCAAACCCTGGAGAAGGTCTGAAGCAACACATCCTGAAGCAAAGGACAGTGTGTGGGAGGGCGGCCGCAAAGCTGGAGGGAGTTTCAGAGGCTTCTCTCAGGTCTCAGCTGAGGGTGTTTGCCAGGATCTGTTTCAGTTACGAAAACAGAGTTACTCTCCGTGAGCCACTGAAGGGCAAGGAGGTGCTGGAGGAAATAGTTTAACAGCAGCTGTTTAAGTGGAGAAGCCCTGTAACCTTAAAAGCTGCATTGCAACACGTTACCACGGAAATATGTAGATTTGATTAATACAGGTTTAAATCTTTGGTATAACTAGATAAGATAAAACCAGAATTAATTTTTTTATTATTTATTTTTATTTGTTCTGGCTGCCTTGGGCCATAGTTTTGGAACGGGGAGCTTTAGTTGAGGCATGTGGGTCTCGTTCTCTGACCAGGGGTTGAACCTGTGCCCCCTTGCATTGGGAGCACAGAATCTTAGACACTGGACCACCAGGAAGTCCCAAAACCAGAATTCAAAAGCAAATGACAAACCTTAAAAAAATCCACCACATGTGAACCATAAAGAGCTGGTTCCAGTTGATGAGAAAGCTCCAAGACTCTCTTCGTTGTTGAGTGTTGGACTAGGAATACAAACGTAGAAAGAATACATGTAGAAGGAATACAAAAATGTAGAAGGAAAAATGTGTTGAGTTGAATCAAAAATTGCTCTTTTGTAAAAATGATGACTGAATAGTCAGTAACAAGTAAAGAGATTAAAAAAAAAAAAACCATAAAGAAAAACTGAGGACCTCATGGCTTCTCTGGTGAATTCTATTAAATGTTTAAAGAAAAAGTAACATTGCTCCCTCACAGAGAACCAAAATACAGGAGAGGTAGAACACTGTTCAGCTTAATGAGATCAGTTTTACCCTGATACCGAGACCAGACAGACCACAAGAAAACTGCACCAGTCTTATGAATGAATATAGGTGCTGAAATCCTCAACAGTGCCTGCAGATTGGATCTGACAACATATGAAAAGGATTATGTACCGTAACTAAGTGGGGTTTACCCCAGGAATGCAAGGTTGGTTCAACATGTGAAAGCCAGTGTATTGTTATCCTATTAGTATAAAGGACAAAAGCCACATGATCATCTCAACAGACACAGATAAAAGCACTTAACAAAATCCATCACCCTTTCATGATAAAAACAGTGAACCAACTAGGAATAGAGGAGAATGTCCTCAACCTGATAAAGAGCATCTCTGAGAAAACCATAGCCATCATCACACTCCGTGGTGAAACATGGAAAGGTGAGCAAAAAGACAAGGATGTCCACTCACCATTTCCACTCAGTGTTGCCCTGGAGATCCTCACTGGGGCTCAGGCAGGAAAAATAAATAGCAGGCAGTCAGACTGGAAAGGAAGAAACGACAGTTTGAAGGTGAAATAGTTGTGTCTGTGGAAGATCCCAAGGGATACACGTGTGCACAGCGCACACACATCTCCCGGAACTGATAATCTGGGACAAAACAGTTTCAGGGTACAAGATCAGTAAATAAAAGTAATTTTTATTTCTCCACCCTAGAAATGAACGGTGAAAAGGGAAATGGAGGAAACAATTTTGTTTACAGTTAAATGATAAATTGGATTTCATTAAACCAAAAAAGCTTGCACTTCAAAGGATGCCGTTTAAGGAAGTAAAAAGACTATTCACAGAAGGAAAATATTTGCAAATAATTTCTAAGGATCTAGTATCCAGAATGTATAAACAGCTCTTAGAGTTCAGTAACATAAAAACAAGCCGTAAAAACGAGCAGATGGTTATGAGGAGACACTTCTGAAGAGAGATACAAATGCTGATAGGCACAGAGGAGACGCAGGCATCATTGTCAGTGAAACAGCGAGACCGCAGTGAGGCCCCACTTTACACCCACAGGAGTGACTGATCAGAAAGATGGACAGTACTCATGTTGGATGAGGATGTGGAGAAACCAAAATCCTTGTGCTTGCTAAGGAATGTAACATGGCGCGACCGCTGAGGAAAGCCTTCTGGTTAAACAGTTACATGCGACCCAGCAGTTCCCCTCCGAGAGAAATGCGAACATGCCCATACAAAACCCATGCAGGCATCTCTCTGAAGTGGAAGCAGCCTCAGTGTCCATCTCTCTACTGGTACAGAAACGAATGGGGGTCCCGTGAGGGGTGCCGTTTGGCCATGAAGAGGAACGAATGGGGGTCCCGTGAGGGGTGCCGTTTGGCCATGAAGAGGAACGAATGGGGGTCCCGTGAGGGGTGCCGTTTGGCCATGAAGAGGAACGAATGGGGGTCCCGTGAGGGGGTGCCGTTTGGCCATGAAGAGGAACGAATGGGGGTCCCGTGAGGGGTGCCGTTTGGCCATGAAGAGGAACGAATGGGGGTCCCGTGAGGGGATGCCGTTTGGCCATGAAGAGGAACGAAGCGCGTGCTGCGCCATAGACTGAGCCGTGGGAACATGTCGCTCAGTTAAAAGGCCAGACGTGAAGGGCCACAGAGTACATTATGTGTTAGGTCTATACGAAGTGTCCAGCACAGGCAGATCCGGTCAGGTGGACAGGCGATCCCTGGCGGCTGGTTCCTTGACTGGGGGCAAGAATTCTGTAGGCAGGAGTTTCTATTTTGGGGTGATGAGAATGTTCTGAAAGTAGATGGTGTTGATGGTTGCACGGCCTTGGCGATCATAGTAAACACCACTGGATTGTATACTTGAGTTAAAAGGGTAAATTTTATGGTGTCTGAATTATATGTCAGAAATTTGTAAAATAGAAAGCGATGCAGCTTATTGTAAATTGTCCTTATTCTTAAATTGTCTTTCGAAAGGCAGAAATTCTAGTTTGGATAAAGACTAATTGATTTCTCTCTTCCAGTTGGTGCTTTCTGTATCCCTGCGGGGAGACCTTTCTCTGAGGGTCAGGAAGGTTTCCCGCTGTGTTTTCCAGCTGGGAGTTCTACAGTTTTAGCTTCTACGTTTAGGTCTGTGGTCCGTTTCAAGGGAATCGGTGCAGATTGTACGGGGCGCAGGTTGGCCCTCTGCCCACGAGGGGTCCGTCCTGCACCTCTGCTGTGGGCGTGGCTGGCCCTCTGCCCTGAATCGCCCTGCCTCCTAGGTTGGCCACACAGACTGTGCACGTGGGTTCCCACCAGGTCTGCCCCCTCCTTGGTCTCCGAGCCTCCCTGAACCAGTGCTTTGAATCAGGCGCCGTTGTCCGAATGGTAACAAAATCGTTCAGGGTCTTTTTTTACTGTGGTAAAAGCCAGTTGACCATCTTCGTTCTGAGCACCCGGCAGAGCCGCGTCGTGCTCGGAGCTCCGTGCCGCTCTCGGTCGGCTCCCGGTGAGCTGATGGCACGCCGCAGCGCGCGCGTTCCTCCTGCTCCTGGCGGGGGGTCCCAGGGCGGGGGCCCGCACGCCCCGGCACGGCTGCCCGTCCCTGCCGCGTCCCCGGTGCGCGCGCTCTGGGAGGCTTGGGGGCGGAGCGCCCGCTCTCACCTGTCGGGGGTGTCTGTCTGCTTCAGAGAAGTGTCGGTTCCGGCCCTCTGCCTGTTTTTCGGCCGGCTCTTGTCTGTCTGTCTGTCCTGGGGGCCGTCAGGCTCCTCACGCAGCCTGGATGGCCACCCTGTCCTGGTCACGTGGTGCACACACATTTCCTCCTGTTCATGGGTTGCCTTTTCCCTCTGATGGTGGTTTCTTTGGTTTCACGGAAGTTCTAAGGTTGAATGTTGCTCATCCCGTTTCTGCTGCCTGTCCGGTCAGGAGTGTGTTGAGGAGTGACGCATTCTCTCTCTTCCCTGGTGTCCACTCTCACTGCCGTGTCTTGTGTCTCCGTGGTTTTCTTGTCTGCACCAGGACTGTCTCTGAGTAATTCTCCTTCCAGAGGATTTGGCAGCTGAGCCAGGAGCCTCGCCAATCTGAAAGCATCTCAGTTTTGCCTTGTTCTCAGTGATACTTTAGAGTGGTTTAGTCTGCAGCATTTCTGAAATTCCATCCCTTCTTTTGGTAAAAGCCCTTCAGGAAGGCGCCTGTGGAGCTGTTGATGACAGGACAGTTGGGGACAGTGGGAGAGGCAAGGACTGGGTGGCCTGGTGTCCCGGGAAGGTCATGGGTCCCAGGAGCTCGTGAAGGGGTGGGGGGGAGGCCGTGTCCGCGGGGGGCCCGGGACTGGTAGAAGGGGGACTGGAGCGCTCGGCCCCGGGCACGTGGCTTCTGAGTGCGGCCGGGGTCTGCGGTGTGGCAGGACGGCCACACCTCCCTCTGGAGCCTCTGAGCGCAGGTGTGGGCCGAGTAGGGCCGGGCTCTGCCAGATCTTGAGTCGGCTTCTTTCCCCAGAAGGGCCGCAGTCAGCTTAGTTACTGCACAGTGTGAGCTGTGAGCGTGAGTCCATCACAGGCGTCCTTTTAGATAAAAGTGAAAAGCCGGGTCCGCAGCCTGGGGTGACCGTGCCGGTGTCCAGGCCCACGGCCGCACGCGTGCCGTGCGGAGGAGCGCCTCTCTCACGGCGGTGTGTGAGAGGGGGCGTGCTCCGTGTGTTCTCTCGTGAGTCCACTCGCTTCACGGACGAGTTGGTCCAGCTCAGGTTGGAAATACACAGCGTGTCCACGCAGCCGGCCAGCAGGGCGCGGGCGGGGGCGGGGGTCCCGCTCACTCGGTCAAGCAGCGGAACCAGCAGTGCCACCTGGGTCTAACAGACTGCCCGGGTTCTCGGAGGGGTTTGCTGCCATCAGCAAACCGTCCACCCCACAGCGTCTCTGGTGCTCTCACCCCGCAGGCTGCTCAGCGGCCTGCTGGGCCAGCGTGGGGGCCGGGTCGGCCTTGAGGCATCCTCCCCAGTGTGGCCGTGCTGTGGTCTTGGGGGCTCTGCCTGCCGCTTGTCTCCTTGCAGAGACGCCCCCAGCCCCAGTCTGGTCTCCCACAGGCCGTGGTTGGAGGCTGGGTGTGCCTCGTCCCTCCAGAAACCCCTGCCGAGGGTGTGTCTGTGGGAGTCACTGGTGGGTCGTCTGCCTCGAGCCTGGTTCTGTGTTGGGTGCTGGCGCAGTGGTCACTTCCTGAGCAGTGGACCTCTCAGGAGCCTCCACTTTTCTTACAGGAGTACTGGGTCCAGAGGAGGCGGCAGTGGGGGGTGGACCAGGGGACCAGTCCATGGTCTGTGTGGGGAGCCCGTGCTGTCCACCACTAGCAGGGGCCTGAATGCCCTGTCAGGCCATCGCCCGTGTCCACTGGGCCCCCTCTCGTAGCTCAGTTGTGTTTTGAGAGCCGCCACTCCCCGCCCGTGGTCATCAGGGAGCCCAGGGCCTGGCAGGTTGTCTCAGCCTCCCACTGCTGAGAGCCGAGGTGGGGGCAGGCATGCTTCCACGCTGAGGGGCGTGGCAGCCGGGGGGGACAGGTGGTGGCCTTGCCGGGTCTCCCGGTCTCCTGGCCAGCCCCCGCCCCGGCCCCGCCGTCGCCCGGGGGTCTCTGCTCCTGGGAAGCCCAGGCTCTGGGTCAGGCCCCGTCTCCTCCCTGCCCAGCACAGCACCTGGCACGGGGTGGCTCCCCCTGAGTGTCGGGCGGCTGGCGGGGCCCCCGCGAGCAGCCCTCCCCGGGCAGGGCGGGTTGGGGCAGCCGCTGCACAGCTCCGTGGAGACCCGCCCTGTGAGCTCCATGTGCTGGGGGGAGCCCCCCTCGTGGCGGGGGAGTCCCTCAGAGTCCCCAGGGCTCCTGACTTCAGAGACGCTTCACGGGTTGTGTGCCGTCCTGTGTTCTGGGGAACAGGCGTCCTCTGACTGAGAGTCCGTGGCCTGTCCTCTCTTGTGAGCACTCCCGCCTCCGCTTTCCTGACTGACGTGTCCACGGGGCTGCTTCCTGTCTGTGCTCCGGGCCTCAGCAGCGTCCCGGCCGCTCCCACCGGGGCCATCACAGGGTCATCGTGGGCTTTCCCGCCCCCAGCATGGCTCTCCGTTTTGGTCTTCTCCTTCACTCTGTGTTGTTCGAGACGAACGCGGGGGCCCTCTGGTCACCGACAGGTGGAGGTTTTGGGGACAGTGGAGGCTGCCCTGCGTCTCGTGGGCCGGGCGCAGCTCAGCCTCGTGTCCTTGTCCAGGAACGCGGGTGACCCTCGCTTACATGGGCCTTTTGTGGGGCTCAGACAGGTTTTAGAGGAGACACATTTCTAGCGAATGGGAAGCCGAAGCCTCTTGCTTCCAAAAGTGCCACGAAGGAGGCCACCGTTCGCGTGGAGGACAAGCGGCCCCGCCTGCTGAGGGCACGGGCGCAGCGGTCTTCTGTCTCCTGCAGGTGCCCTACGAGACACTGAACAAGCGCTTCCGTGCCGCGCAGAAGAACATCGACCGCGAGACGAGCCACGTCACCATGGTGGTGGCCGAGCTGGAGAAGACCCTGAGTGGCTGTCCGGCTGTGGACTCTGTGGTCAGCCTCCTGGATGGTGTGGTGGAGAAGCTCAGCGTCCTCAAGAGGAAGGTCAGTGCTCTCCCGGGCCGTGCCGCCTGCCCTGCCCCAAGCTGCGGGCACCCGCGGGCGCCCCCTTCCCCGCCTGCCCCTGGGGGAGCTGTGGCGGAGGGTGGCCCCCACCCTGTCCTGCTCTGTCTCGGGAGGCAGCCTTCCTGACCCCCCTTCCAGTTCCTGTCTCCACCTGTCCTGGGCCCAGGGTGGGAGCAGGTTTATTATTTCCACCATTTCATCTTAAAAACAGCACATTGGCTT
This sequence comes from Cervus canadensis, assembly GCF_019320065.1. Lineage (NCBI taxonomy): Eukaryota > Metazoa > Chordata > Mammalia > Artiodactyla > Cervidae > Cervus > Cervus canadensis. The sequence continues at coordinate 52,340,883 of NC_057411.1, read as the reverse complement.
TCTTGTTTCTGAGGATGGTAGATATACCCCCAAAGTGAGATAAGATATTTGAAAACATTTTGTCGAAAGTACCAGGAGCTCATGAGACAGGAACATCAGGTTTGGAGAGCACGCGGTCCTGGGTAGGGTGGGGCAGAAAGCGAGGGACCCCTGCTGCCTCGGGACAGCCCCCCACCAAGGGCCTCCCTGGCCCGGGCGTCGGGCCGTTAACAGTGGGGGTCTGATGGCAGGAGCGCTGTACCTCGGGTGAGAGGGCCCAGAACTACAGCCATGTGAGCTGTGCGCCATGGCCCCGCCCCCAGCCCCCGTCTGGTGGGCGTGGTCCCAGCAGCTGCTGCCTCGCGGGCTCCGGTGGAGTGAACGTGGTTCTCCCCTGTGGAGGCTGCTTTCCGCCTGAGCATCAGGTTGTTCCGCGACAGTAGCCACCACAGTGGGAGGGGACAGGGACACAGGACACCGTGACTGAGACTCGGCAGGAATAGGAGATCCGCACAGACTTCAGAGGTAGAAACTAGCAGATACCGCACTTCACTGTTTAAAGGGTGAAAAAACAGCTTGGAGATATCTGCAGGGAGTAGATAGTGTAAGTGATTTGAAGTTTAAAAAAAAAACACAGTAAAAATTCAAGAAAAGAAAGATAGCAAATGAAAAACTCAAATTTTACTTACAATAAATATTTTAACATTTAACAATCAGATCCAGCTAAAAAGAGAGTTAAAGAGCTGGAAGGTGGGTCTGAGGAAATTACCTGGAATACAGCACAGAGATGAAAAGAGGGCGAGAGACTGTGAGTGGGCCAGAGCTCAAGGAGGGGCAGACGGGAGCCCCGAGTGCAGGGAGAGTGACCGGGAGGTTTTCACCGCCGGTCCGCAGCTCAGAGACCTCAACACGATAAACAGAAACAAGTGCACGTGGGATTTTCACTCAGACTGAAGACGTTAAAAAAGCAGGTAGAGGAGAGTCCCCTTGTCAAGGAGCAGCAAATACCCTGATAGCTGACTTCTGACGGTGGGATGGGCTGGGAGCAGTCAGGGGCTGACCGGGACTCCAGACCTGGCATCCAATGCGCAGCCACCAGCCACCCGTGCCACTGACGTTCCCATGGGAGATTCACAGACCCACACTTCAGGTGGTCGCCAGTGGCTGCTGCGTGATAAGCAGGTGTAGGACACTGCCAGTTGGCCGTCTTAATTCTGAACTAAACAACCTTTAGAGAAAGTAGTATAAAAGATAAAATGTCAGGTTATAATGACAGGTGGATTCATTAACCCGGAAGCTGGAAAAATGTAAAGTTCTGTGCCTCGGGCAGTGCAGCTTGAGTAGGTAAAACAGAAAGCAATATCCCTGTGGGGAAGGACAGACCCTGCCGTCGCCTTGGAAACGGTAGCTCCTTTCCTCCCCTCTCCTCTTGTGCGGCCCAGGGGCCTGCTTCCCCCTCTGACCTCCCTTCCACCCAGTCTTCCGTGGTCTAGGTGGGCGGCCCAGGTGGGAGTCTGGTGGGCAGTCCGGGTGCAAGGTCCGGTGGGCGGCCCGGGTGGGAGTCCGGTGGGAGGTCCGGTGGGCGGCCCGGGTGGGAGTCCGGTGGGAGGTCCGGTGGGCGGCCCGGGTGGGAGTCCGGTGGGAGGTC